>NC_052393.1:29157260-29301675 GCF_009389715.1 Phoenix dactylifera | reverse complement strand
GACCAAGACAAGAAGTAACTTGGATGTCTATTCACTCGTCAGTGACTTGCTTGATGTTGCAATAGTGTGGGGTCCTTTGACCTGCGGTGCTTCGGCCACTCACAGTAAGGTTATTGTAGTTTGACTGCACACATGCATGGTCCCTAGCCATATGGGTCCATGCAGTGTAGATTGGCTACAGTAGGTTCACTGTAGGAGTAGGGTATGCACCTATAAGGAATCTATCGATCTTGATAGATAAGGAGATCCTATGTGATTTATAAGACTGAGTTCGTAAGACCACGGTCGGGGCAGTATGCACAGTGGAGAAAACGTTTTCCGCTCTCGAACTTAAGTCGAATAAATCTTCACATATGACAGACAATGGGGTTTGACGAGTTGTCCATGACCTCCGTCCTGCAGAATCCACGATAGTAGGACTGTATCACATGATAACTGCACCTAGAGGTTCATCATTCTATTCTACTGGATAGCCACTACATGCTGCTAGGTGTCACTGGTGGATGGTGGGATCATAGGGATTATCTTGATGATCGATTAACCCTAATGAGTAGAGTTGGAATCGTTCCAATTCATTGAAAGGAGTTTTCAATGATATTGTGATAGAGATCATAATATATCTCACTACCAGTCAGAATAGAACATATAGGGTCACACACACTAGAGGCATTGACCGATCCGATGGTTGAATCGTGATTAGGAATCACAAGTAATCAATTTGATTGATAATAAGTTGAAGAAGGAACAGAGGCAAATATTAATTGGACTTAAAACAAGAATCCTACTTGGACTGGGATTCCTACTTGACTGGAAATCCTATTTGGAGTAGGACTAGGATTCCTACTTGGAGTAGGATTCCTACAATCCTAATTAGATTAGGAGTTTTGAATTAAATTTGGATTCCTACTTGGAGTAGGATTCCTAGAGTCCTAATCGGATTAGGACTTCGAATTCAAATTAGAGTCCTAATTGGATTAGGACTAAAATTAACAAGTCCTAATTGGATTAGAATTTCTTAAGTCCTAATTAATTATTAATCTAATGAATCAACATGGCTCCTAATTGGATTACGATTGAAGAGTTCAATTGAGTCATGGTTCATTCAAGTTCTAAATTGGATTAGGACTAGCATAGATTGAACCCAATTGATTCATGATTTGGTTAAGACCTAATTGGATTAGGACTAAGCCATAAGAGGGACACCTAATCCTCCTTAGAGGAGGATTAGGGCATCACAAGAAGGAGGGGATCACGCCCCTCCTCCTTGATTCTTTTGGTGCGGCATGAAGAGAGGGCGGCGCCCCTCTTAGGGAAGTCATCAAGAGCTCCTAAATGTTAGGAGCTCCACATGTCTTTAAAAGAGGGTGTGGCGGCAGCTAGGGCAAGCAATTGAAGCCCTCTCCTCCCTTGTGCCGTGGCCCTGTTCCTCCCCTTTGCCTTCAGCTGCAAGCAAGGAGGAAAGCCAAAGGTGGTTGGCGGATCCTCCTCCCTCCTCCCTTCCTTCTTCCAACGCAGAAAGGAAAAGGCTGAAATCAGGCTTTGGTTCTTCATCAAGTCTTCATCCTTCTTCTTCCTCCTCCCAAGCACAATCAAGGGTTGATTAAGAGGGAGAACATCAGCCATCCAAAGTTATCTCTGCAAGGGAGCTAGCACCCCGGGGAGATAGAAAGCTTGGATCGGTTCCTGCTTCGTATGGATACTCGTAGAGGCCGGGCACTTGAATGGCTTCAAGCGAATCTTCATCCAAAACCACGATCATCAGTTTGCGGTGATCATCTACCCGCACAAGGTGAAGATCTGATCTTCTAATGTTTTAAAAAGTTTTTAATCCTTATCTATCTACGAAACGGTTTTAAACAACGTTCATGCGATGAACGGTTGATCCCGCGCATGCCTCTTCCGCTGCATCTGAAATTTTTGAAATTTTTCTGCGGCATGGGCGGGTTCTCTAACACAGGGTTCTTAGCATAGACCTAATATGTATGTACCTGGGTTCTTAGGCAAAAATCACAGCTATATTTGTATATAGACATGGAAAGTTGTGTTTCCAGTAATCATCTTTGCTCGAATGGTGTGAAAATGCAGTATCTTTTATCTTATGCCTTGTCTGATTGTGGTCAAATTTACAGAGTATATGCAAAGTGGTAGGGCAACAGAAAAAACAGATGTATACAGCTTTGGAGTCTTGGTGCTGGAAGTTTTGAGTGGGAAACGACCCACTGATTCATCATTCACTGAGAAAGACTTGAATATTCTAGGATGGGTAATTCTCTGATACTTATTCTTTCTGCATGGAATTTTAAGGGGGAGATAATTTCTTAAATATCTTTTTTGATTTTCTCATACTGTCATATTTTTTTCTCTTTCTTTCTTTCTTCTTCTTCTTCTTCTTTTATGAGGTGTCTTTTTTTGTTTCTATTTATGCTGCAGTTGAATTTCTTGGTCCTTGGGACCGTCAAAGAGAAATAATTGATCCACACTGCGATGGCGTGCAGATTGAAAGCCTGGATGCTTTGCTCTCTGTTGCCATTCAGTGTGTTTCCTCAGCTCCAGAAGAGCGGCCTACAATGCACAGAATGGTGCAATTATTGGAGTCAGAGGTTATGACACCGTGTCTGAGTGACTTTTATGACTCTAACTCAGATTAGTTGCATTTTATTTAGTTGTCAACTGCTGGTTCATATGATGAAGATACATTGAAGGAATACATAAAATGTTTTGGACACATTTATTTTCATTCATTTATTCTTCTCCGCACATTCTGTAAATGTGTTTCCATCTGTGAACTGTTTAGCCTCGTCTCTTCTTCTCAATGGTAGAAGTGAGAAGCTTTATCTTCCACCTCAGCATATTTCTGATTCAGTACCATGGAATGTTATTTAGTCTATTAGTCGTGAGCGGTTGAAATCTCAATCTCTCTCTCTCTCTGTGTGTGTGTGCCTGCGAGCTTGTGCATGTTGATATAATGTTGATACCAGTGGGGCCTTAAGTTTAGAGTTTGGAATTTTCCAAGGCATTTCATTCTGTGTATCCAAAAAATGGCCGCGGGTGATTGAACAAGACAGTAACTGGAGGGAGATGTTAACTAGGTGAATTTGGAGAATTGGATGAAGTGGTAAGTTTGAGATGGAGGAGATGGGATTTTGAGGGATAGAGGCAGACGAGCCAGGAGGGAGGGAGAGAGAGAGAGAGAGGGTTGGGCACCCGCTGCTGACTGCTGTGGAACGTTTAAGAGAGAGAAGCACACAATGCTAGGGTGGAACACCTTTTAGTTTCCTTTCTTTTTATATTTTCCTTTTGTTTGGATAGTTTCCTCTCATTAGAAAGAGCCATTAGATGCGAGTCTGGATATTCATTTCTATTTATATTACCTTATAAAATAAAAGAGAATATATCGGATGGTTCTTGCCTGTCAAAAATTTACTGAAAAAGATGCACTTGGTTTTTCAAAGAAATTTTGTTCAAAAGAATCATATTATCAATTATATTTTTAGTAGATACCTAAAAATATGTTTTATTTTCTATCATTCTCCTTAGTAACTGCAGAAGTCATTATCTCTCTAGTCTAACCGTTCTTCTCGCTAGTTTCCATTTTAAAATGTATTGAAGTTTGAAGTACTTTTTACCCACCAAGTCCATGTCCCTCTACCTATCCTCTGATACCGATTTCATGCATTCAGCTTATATTTACTATTTTTTATTTAATATTTAATTTTTTATAGTCCTTGTTTTTATTTTATTTATTTATTATGATATTATTACTTCTTAATCTCCATTGCATGTTCCGAAATGGCAGTATATCTTAGAACATAGTATACACCCATGCGCCCCCCCTCCCCAGCGAAAAAAAAATGTAGTTTGGAATTGTGTTTTTTAAAGAGTCTCTGGCTTGATGTGGCTTGTGGCCTGGGTTTCGACTGATGCTGGGTTGGGTGAGTAGGGATCTAGATATTCTTTTGGCACAAACTTGGGCTTAGAGTGCCTCCAATCTCAAAAATAAATAAGTAAATAGAAATAATAATGATCACTCTTGGAAAATATGTATATTCTTGTCTATGCTTGGCTGATTTTAATCATTTTTCTCATTTTCATCACTCGCTAGATTTCAAAATCATCTTGATTGAGGCTAAAAATGTTTAGGAATCCTCTAATCGATCTAAATCATGGTCGACTGACTACAAGGGAAAATCAATAAGTGCATGGCATTGATTATTGTTGCTATAATAATAGATGGTTGCAAGATTATGTTGTGGCCAGACAACAAGTCTAAATGGTTAAGGCAACAAGATTTTGGTTGTTTAGGTTCCTTATTCCTTGCGGTCTTCTTGGCCCAGCTTTTCCTCCCATACTTAGGCTCTACCCTCTCTCCCCGAATGTTTCTCTCATCCACAAGCTCTATCCTCCCTTCCCGATGTTTCCTCACATTCACAGGCTCCATCCTCCCTCTGTGGTTCATGCGTGTCCGCTATTCATTCATTGCCTATATTGTATATAACACAGCGGTCGTGAATGGCATGAAAGCAAGTTAGTTGCTTATAGGTCATCCGCAAGATAGTGCAAAAGAAAAGGTATTGCGTACTAAATTTCTATATTAAGCTTCTAAGAAGAATGAATGAATGAATGAATATATGCTTTTAACTCCTTTTTCATTCATTCATTCATTCATCCATCTATCCTTTCTTTCTCTTTTTCTTTCCTTACCTCTCTCTCTCTCTTTTTTTTTGTATTATATTACAATAGAAGCGCTGCCATTTGTCTTCAAATGCCAAACCTCATTTTAGAATACGTACTATAGGGATGGTGACAACCATCGGTCCAATTCTATTGAAAAGATATAGTTTGTTATTTTATATTTCATCTAACACATACAATCAAGGGAATTTTGCAAAAAAAATCTACTTCACTTTTGATTTTCCAAAATCAAGATATTTTCTTAATAAGAAACGCTTTATTTTTCATACCTTGTTTTATGACTACTTAAAAGCTATTTATATATTTGCATCAATGTGTATTTATTTGAAGCTCATTATTCATTATACAGTTATATCAATATCTGTAAGTCATGTGTTCAACCAAAATTATTTTAAGGAATATTTGATGTCTATATTATGTTGTAGTTTTTAGTCTGACAATAGATAGACTAATAGTATATCAATGAGCAGAAAGTAAAGTAAAATATATTATCTGTGTGGAATTCCTCCTAATAATCTTTAGAAATGATTATGTTCCTATTATGAGAAACAACAAGGCTTATATTCTGTAAACACAATTGAAGTACAAGCTATGTACCTCTTGGTGTTGAAGATTACAAATGGGTCTTGCATGCGTTTCATGATCAGCCAGCAAGAAATAACATAGAAAATTATGTAAAAAATATCTTCCTCTTTCTCTTTTTACTAAATATACTTACAATCATGATCCATATCTTGCTCGTTCTAATAGAAAATGGAAATTTTTTTACCACTAATGATCGTAGATGATGTTGTAAATATTACATATTATAGAATGTTATACTAATCAGGCCTCGGTACTTGAGTTTCTATTTTGCTAATTAAAGATTTTCCTTGGAAAAGTTTCGAAAAAAAGGCTCTTAAGATCAAAGCAAGTTGTATCCATGACCATAATAATCAAAGTCATTCCTCCTATTTTGAAATTCCCTCATCTCCAATCATTCTTACAAAGGCCACTAATCCAAGAGGACTACATTGTTCAACTTTTTTATTTTAATGAATGAGATTTCTTATAATCCTTTTTCTTCCTGCTCATAAGCCTAAGATGCGTTAAATGGACCATTTTTCTCAGATGGCTGCAGTCCATGCATGGTTATTGCATGGCATTACTCGCAAGCATTTGCTTGGTGAAAGAAAATAATGGCTGAGATGATTGGTTACGGCACTATTCCGAAAAGGGTGGTGGTGATGTTCATGTGTGGAGTTGGACATAACGGGGGAATTGTCGTCCTCATGAAGGCAGCGCCTCTACCATAGACCTTGCGAGAAAAAGGATGGGGTGGTAGAGGAGATCCCCGAACACGGGAAAAGAAGTTGAACATGATGGAAAATTTGCCGAAGCCCAAGCAGGTGAGAGAGAATTAAAGTTATGCTGAACAGTTGCTTCACCTCACTTGGGGCCACCCCATGTGAGTTCTGTCAAAACATGCCAAGAGAAGGAGCTAAAATCTCTTTCCCGTTAAAACAAAGAAGAAGAAGATCGATTGAATTCTTCGCACTTTTTCGAGTTATGTCATATCTATTTGTTGCGTGATGTGTGTAGTACGTGTTGCTGGTCATTTTGTTTACATTCTCTAAGCTGCTTCTAGGGAAGATGATGGCCCTACTGAATTTCTTAAGCTTAATTAGCCAAATTTCCTCACATTATGGAGGAACTTGGTTTGTATCATGTTAACAAAGTGTTTTCCTTTTTATCAAATTATGTAATACTACCTTGATCCACAATAAAGTACTGCTTCCTCGCAGAGGCAGCTTATTTCTTTACTGTATCTCAAATTAATCATGTTTTAAAACCACCAGCAAATTATGCAGGAAATTATGGGGGGGCATGACCTTTGATATTTTTTGTTCTTTTGCTTCTCTTTTTAATTGATTATGTAGTCACAACAAATATAACCCAAGCGCGTTGAAAAGATGGGAGCAAGTGGGAGCACACAATATAAGGCTATCAAACAGTTAATTAATGCTTTAGTTCCTTGTGTTAATGCGAGCTTAATTAGGAAGGCTCCCTCTCTACTGAAGGCATGCATGCAAAAGAAACTGATCTACTTGTCCCCTCGTTGACTTCCATGAATTTGAATTTCAACTGGAAACTTGTTGACAAAATCTATGCTACTTTTGATGCATCATTGACAGGATGAGGCTTGGGTGCATACACTGGCCATCCTCTCGTGTAAACTGCATTCAGCTACTCTTATGTAACTCTAGTTTACAATAACCGTCCTTGATAAATGTAGCACCATATAAACGAGGTTAAAGAAAAAAATCAAATGTTTACGGTCATTGACTAAGATATTAGGGTCGAAATCGGATCGGATATGGATCGAAATACTAGTATATCCGGTTCGGGCTGGCATAGTGTACCATGATTTGACGGTTATTGTGGTGGAAGATTTATAATCTTGAATACTGGCTTTAACTTTTCTAATCATTTTTTGCAGTTGAATTTGTGTTTTTCATGGCCAGCATTTTTTTTTGGCACAAAATTTAGCTTGAGTACAACTTGCTTGATTTGTAAATAAGTTGAATTAGAGGTATTCTTGGTTTGTTCCACCTCAGCTTGATTCTATAGCCTATTATAAAACCGGGAAGGGAATATTGCCTTCTTGATTCTTTGTTCTAGCTAGACTTTTGGGTCCAGCTGGGATTGTTATCCTCACCCACCCCCTCTCTCTTTAGGCCATAATAAATGGGTGTAAGCATCATGGGGGACCATACCGATTTTTCATAATACTGATAATGCCCAAAGGACCCACCCTTACTGTATTTGTCCATATAACAGAAACTTCAACCGTTATTTTATCCAAACCCATTTGATAATATTTTAGAATTAAATAATTAACTGTATGATGGTTATAAATTATTAATAACAAAAAATAAACAAGTTTATTTTCTTAGATCATTATTCATTGAATGAAAATGTTAAATTCAATAACCAAGCAAGGAGACTTGAATTTAAAACCCATGCCTTTTCCTTATGAATACTCTTTTATTAGGATAACTTGTGGTTTTTTTTTTCATTTGTCATGAATAAGTTGAAGTGTTTTTTATTTTTGAGAAAATTTTGTGACTAACCACCACTTATTGCATTCATCTAATGAAAAGGATATAAAAGTGGCAAAAATATCACAAAGAAAGCTACAGAAAAAAGGAAAAGCATATTTTTTCTAAAAAGTTGTTACTACTACAAACATATATAATTTTGGAATTTGTACATTTAATTTTTTATTTAATGTTAATCATTTTATTATCAATTGAAATTATGTTAATAGTTAATTTTAAATAATTAATTATAATTTGATTGTACTAAATGTAGAACTCATAATTTTTGTATGATAATGTAGGTGTACTGGCTAATTGCTGATTTGCAATTGATCTCTATTTGCAGTAATTTCAGGTAGTTTGTCGTGCATTAAGATGCTTCTACTGAAAATTTTCTAATCTTTTTCATTGTGTCTGTGCATTAAATATGCATACTTATATATTAGCCATTATAATTGGAAATCATGGGTGATGTTATCAAAATTATATAATAAATGATTTTACATCCTTGCAACAAATAATATTGTTGTATTTTTATGGAGAATGTAATATAAATTATATTATATTTCCAAAATAATGTGAATATATTTTATTATTAGAGGGTGGGCTTTGGGCGCAACAGTAAGGTTGCTCCATTGTGAGCTAGGTATCACAAGTTTGAAATAGGAAACAGTTTCTTTGCATGTGATGATAATGCAACGTATATTTGACCTCTACAGATCTCTCAATGGAAGGAGCCTTGTGCAATGCCCTTTTTTTAATCTTATGATTTCTTGTTAAGCATGACATATATATATATATATATATATAATAGTAATCAATTAAAAAAAACTTAACATATGTATATGTTTTATGGTTTAAAACCTTGAACATCCATCTCCTAGTGCATGCTTGTGTCTTCTCACTTGTTTTAATCCATTTTTCCTTCTTGTGGAGCATTCAAATGGAAAAGAAAAAAGTATAATCATAAGATAGGCAAGATATAGATAGAATGTGTATCATCCTAATATATCTACAAATAAGTCTGTTTTATAGCATTATGAATGCAAACTTCAGTTCACAAGATTTAGTATTGTAGTTATTGATTATGATTCATTTATTGTAAAATGCAATATGTACATGAATGCACATACCATCCAACTAGTAAGCTAAAAAAATGAATAAAATGAATACTTATTTCATAATCTATATTATTTTAATTATTATTTATAAATAAAAATCTAACTTTGTACTTTTTTATTAAAGACTAACATAATTTATGTCACGCCCCCGCCTCTGCGAGGCACGTGAGGCACTCAGTGCCCACGTGGGGGCCACATGAGGGGGGAATATGGGGCTCCCTTGCCAAATATTGTCCGGTTCCGGAGCTTCACGCAAGCGTCCTTCACCCCTCCCCGATTTTGTTTTCAACCTAAAACGCGTCTGCAGGATTTGGAGATACCCGCCTCATATGCTCGGGCTTTGGAACGAGTCTTTCCGATGTGGGATTATTGGGCCTCACACCCTTTCCGCCATCGGACAAGAAACGTCCTCAGCTCTGATACCATCAAATCTGTCATGCCCCGAGCCCGAGGCGCGGCAGACGCCGCACGCCCACACGGTGGGTCGCACAGGCGTGCAAGGCAGCAGATCATATCGAAGCAAATACAGATGTTCGAAACTTATTTGAGAATAATCACAGATGCTTAAAATTGACATAAATAATTAAAGTCATTCAAAAGCAGTCTTATAAAATTCCAAAATAACATTTGCTAACATATTTCAAATGTCCAAACTAATCTAACTAAAATGCCACTAATCGAAGAAATCATCGGAAAATCTAACGCACTCCCCAATCCCGTGTGATCAAGCCTCTGAATCTAAAAAACAGAGAAAATAAAATAATGAGCTACACTAGCCCAGTAAGCAACAAAATATCCCAAAGTGGGATCAGAGCATCTCAGATCAAAATACAAGATAATGTCTGGAATAAATCATAAATATCATTGCTTTGCTGTTTTCAAAATTTATTATCATTTTTTTGAAAACTCTGATACCAGAATCTCAACATGATAGGCTACGGCCACTAACCCAGTGGCATGGGTTGCACAGAGAGCCAGAAACTACTATTGTTAGTCACCAGTGGTAACGGTGTCCAGAAACCACTATTCTAATCATCGGTGGCACGGTGTCGAAATCGGTTCCTCATAGATTACAAGTCGACATGTTCAATGTAGAATCCCCATTGGCGGGGCCAGAACAGAACAGATCATAGCCATGCTGAGAATGCATATATATAAAAATAGATTTCATAAACTGTACAGTCATATTTCACGGATTTCAGAGCATATAACATGATTTTCAAATAAAATTTAACATGCCAGACCCATTTTACAAAATACAAAACATATTTCAAAATCTAATCTAGTAATAATTATTTTACCAATTAATTTAGAAAAATGTACTTTGAAGCATTAAGTTACTTACCTCTTCTCGCTTAATTCCTACTTATCTGGCAGGCGGATCAGGTTCACCTGTTAACATTTAATTAATTTCTTTGTAAATTTCAGAGCTAAGCAAAACCAAAAATAATACTATTGGACATGGCCCAACAGGATTCGGGTTTCGGGTTTCGGGTTCGGGTTCGGATTCCGGGCTCAGATCTGAACTGGGTTTCGAGTTTCAGATTTTCTTTTTATTTTTTTTGTTTCGGGTTTCGAGTTCGGACCGGGCCGAAGTTGGGCCCGCGGTGAACAGGGCCCATGCTTGGCCCCGTTCGGCCCATAAGGGCCCTCATCTTCCCCAACCCCCCCCCCCATGAACAGGGGAGATAGAAACCGAGAGAAGGGAGAGGAAAGAGGGTAGAGGGCCGGCCTGGGTGGCCGGAGGCCACCTCTCGGTCGACGGCCAGCAGGCCGCAGTGGCGGCCGGTGGTCGTTGCGGTGGCCAGGGTCAAGAATCAACCGAGAACAGTCTCGGTTCATGGGGCCAAAACAGAGGGAGGAAAGCATGCTATTTGGCATGGAATCAAGAGCAAAAGAGGGCTTACCGGGTGGTGGCAGTGGCAGTAGGAGGAAGATCTCGGCCGCTGGTGCTCGATCCGATGGTCAAGCCGCAGTGGCGGCGGTGCTTTCCGAAGAGGAAGGAGATCCAGAAATAGGGGAGGCTCGGATGGTAATGGTGGATGGCCGAGGCGGCTCACCGGCTCCTCCGGGGGACAAACGGGGGCAAGGGTGCCGCGGGTATCCCGCCGCACCCCCACCAGTCAAACCGCGGCCAATTCACGGCCGCGGATCTCGCTCGACTGTCGCGATTTTTGCGGTGGAGGGCCGTTACGATGGGGCGATAAAACACCCATCTTTCCTTCCCCTAGGGCCACCTCCGAGCCTCCTCTTCTTCCTCTCCTCCCTCTCCTCTCCCTCTCCTTCCTCTGCCCCGAGGCACGACAGATGCCGCACGCCCGCACGGCGGGTCGCACAGGCGTGCAAGGCAGCAGATAATATCGAAGCAAATACAGATGTTCAAAACTTATTTGAGGATAATCACAGATGCTTGAAATTGACATAAATAATTAAAGTCATTCAAAAGCAGTCCTATAAAATTCCAAAATAACAATTGCTAACATATTTCAAATGTCCAAACTAATCTAAATAAAATGCCAGTAACCGAAGAAATCATCGAAAAATCTAACGCACTCCCCAATCCCGTGCGATCAAGCCTCTGAATCTGAAAATAGAGAAAATAAAATAATGAGTTACACTAGCCCAATAAGCAACAAAATACCCCAAAGTGGGGTCAGAGCATATCAGATCAAAATACAGGATAATGTCTGGAATAAATCATAAATATCATTGTTTTGCTGTTTTCAAAATTTATTATTATTTTTCCAAAAAATCTGATATCAGAATCTCAACATGATAGGCTACGGCCACTAACCCTGTGGCATGGATTGCACAGAGTGCCAGAAACCACTATTGTTAGTTACCGGTGGCAACGGTGTCCAGAAACCACTATTCTAATCACCGATGGCGCGATGTCGAAATCGGTTCCTCATAGATTACAAGTCGATAGGTCCAACGTATAATCCCCATTGGCGGGGCCGGAACAGAACAGAACAAATCATAGCCATGCTGAGAATGCATATATATAAAAATAGATTTCATAAACTGTACAGTCATATTTCACGGATTTCAGAGCATATAACATGATTTTCAAATAAAATTTAACATGCCAGACCCATTTTACTAAATACAAAACATATTTCAAAATCTAATCCAATAATAATTATTTTACCAAATAATTTAGAAAAATGCACTTTGAAGCATTAAGTTACTTACCTCTTCTCGCTTAATTCCTACTTCAGGCAGGCGGATCAGGTTCACCTATTAACATTTAATTCATTTTTTCGTAAATTTCAGAGCTAAGCAAAACCAAAAGTAATACTATTGGACATGGCCCAACAGGTTCGGGTTTCGGATTTCGGATTTTCTTTTTTTTTGTTTCGGATTTCGGGTTCGGACCGGGCCCAAGTTGGGCCCATGGTGAACAGGGCCCATGCTTGGCCCCGTTCGGCCCGTAAGGGCCCTCATCTTCCCCAACCCCCCCCCCCCCCCCCATGAACAGGGAAGATAGAAACCGATAGAAGGGAGAGGAAAGAGGGTAGAGGACCGGCCTGGGTGGCCGAAGGCCACCTCTCAGTCGACGGCCAGCAGGCCGCAGTGGCGGCTGGTGGCCGTTGCGGTGGCCGGGGTCAAGAATCAACCGAGAACGGTCTCGGATCATGGGGCCAAAATAGAGGGAGGAAAGCATGCTATTTGGCATGGAATCAAGGGCAAAAGAGGGCTTACCGGCGGTGGCAGAGGCAGTGGGAGGAAGATCTCGGCCGCCGATGCTCGATCCGATGGTCAAGCGGCGGTGGCGACGGTGCTTTCCGAAGAGGAAGGAGATCCAGAAACAGGGGAGGCTCGGATGATGGTGGTGGATGGCCGAGGCAGCTCACCGGCGACTTGGGAAGAGGGAGCAGAGGAAGGAGAGGGAGAGGAGAGGGAGGAGAGGAAGAAGAGGGGGCTCGGAGGTGGCCCTAGGGGAAGAAAAGATGGGGGTTTTATTGCCCCATCGTAACGGCCCTCCGCCGCGAAAATCGCGGCGGTCGAGCGAGATCCGCAGCCGTGAATTGTCCCCCGGAGGAGCCGGAGAGGATCGCAATCGCGATCCTTTGTTTCGGTTCCTCCCAAATTGAATCGGGGCTGAAGTCGGCGAGGGCTGCCGACTTCAACCCCGTATCTCACATTCTTCCTCCCTAAAAAAAATTCGTCCTCGAAATTTAACATACCTTAGTTTGCAAAAAAGGTCCGAATATTTTTCCTTCATCTCATCCTCCAGCTCCCACGTAGCCTCACATTCTGAGCAACCCTACCGGTCTTTGATGCTCTGCTTTAACTTGCTGACATGTCAAACATCGAGCCACAAATTGTGCAATTTCTCTCTTCATATTATTCCACCAAAATATACCTTTCAAATCCTTATACATCTTAGTACCCCCAGGATGTACTGTATATCCAGTATTATGAGCTTCCCTCATAATTTCATTCTTTAAATCGGAGTCATTTGGAATACAAATTCTGTTCCTGAATCTCAATGATCCATCCTCATGAAGTCTGAACTCTGACTGAGAACCTGATTCAATATCACTTCTAAGCTTTTGCAACTAAGGGTCATCTGCTTGAGCAATTCTGATCCTCTCTATCAAGGTAGGTTGGACACGTAGGTTTGCCAAATGTGCATCAGGGTCATGCCAACATACCTCAATTTCTGCTCTCCTCAGATCTTCCAGAATTCTTCTCTGAAAGGTGAGTAAGGCAGCAATACTACTAGTGGATTTTCTACTCAGTGCATCTGCTACCACATTAGCTTTTCCCGGATGGTAATGAATAGCCAAATCATAATCCTTCAGTAACTCTAACCATCTTCTCTATCTCATGTTTAGTTCCTTCTGGGTAAAAAGGTATTTCAAACTTTTGTGATCAGTGTATACCTTACAAGATTCACCATATAAATAATGTCTCCAAATTTTTAATGCAAACACATCAAGATCATGAATGGGGTAGTTCTCCTCATATGACTTTAATTGTCGGGAAGCATATGCAATCACCTTATCATTCTGTATCAGCACACAACCCAATCCTTTCTTTGAGGCATCACTGTAGATGGTATAACCTTCACCACTAGAAGGAAGGGTAAGGATGGGAGCTGACACCAAATGTTGCTTAAGCTCCTGGAAGCTCTGTTCACATTGATCTGACCACTCAAACTTAACTCCTTTACGAGTTAGTCGAGTCAAAGGTGCAGCAATAGAGGAAAAACCCTCAACAAATCATCTATAATATCCTGCTAGGCCTAAAAAACTGCGAATCTCAGTAACAATGTTGGGCCTGCTCCAGTTGACCACTGCCTCGATCTTCTTTGGATCCATATAGATACCCTCTTTAGATATTACATGCCCTAGGAACATCACACTGTCTAGCCAAAATTTACTTTTCTTCAACTTACCATACAACTGCTCTTGCCTTAGGGTTTCCAGTACTAATCTCAAATGCTGCTCGTGCTCGGCCTGACTCCCAGAATAGATCAAGATATCATAAATAAAGACCACTACAAATTTGTCCAGAAAGGGTCTGAATACCCTGTTCATCAGATCCATAAAAGCTGCAGGGGCATTTGTCAGTCCAAAAGGCATGACCAAAAATTCATAGTGCCCATAACGAGTACGAAAAGTAGTTTTAGGCACATCTTCAGCCCTTATCTTTAATTGATGATACCCAGAATGAAGATCAATTTTGGAGAATATCTGAGCACCCTTTAACTGATCAAATAAGTCATCAATTCTTGATAGAGGATACTTGTTCTTTATTGTTACTTTATTTATCTCTCGATAATCAATACATAATCTCATACTACCATCCTTCTTCTTTACAAATAAGACTGGAGCTCCCCAAGGTGAAATACTAGGTCTGATGAAACCCTTATTAAGAAGATCCTGCAACTGCTTCTTTAATTCTTTCATTTCAGCTGGAGCCATTCTATAGGAGGTCTTAGATATTGGTGTAGTACCAGGAATCAAATCAATTGCAAATTCAATTTCTCTATCTGGTGGCAAGCTAGGAAGGTCTTCCGGAAAGACATCAGGGTATTCATTCACTACTCGGATATCTTCCAATCTTTGATCCGATTGTCTAGTATTAACCACTGTGGCAATATACGCCATACTCTCCTTTCTAAGCAGCCGCTTAATTTGCATAGCGGAGACAACTCGAGGGGAGCTATAAGCACCACTACCTACGAAGCTGAATTTAGTATCTCCGGGGATCTGAAAGTTTACCTGTTTCTCATGGCAGTTAATGGTGGCAAATTGTGATGCTAACCAGTCCATACCGAGGATTATGTCAAAGTCATGCATATCTATAACTATCAAATCAGCATGCAAGTCTCTACCTACTATCTGAATCGGACAAGTATTGCAGACCTGGTTACCAATCATCCCGCTCCCGGCAGGAATGCTAACATGCAGGTCGTACTCTAATTGCACACAAGGCAGGTCATGTTTTTGCACAAATGTAGATGACACAAAGGAATGCATAGCACCAGAATCAAATAATGTATGAGTATAAATAAAAGCAACTGGCAATGTACCTGACACCACAGTGTTGGATGCCTGAGCATCCTACTGAGTCAGTGCATAAATACGACCATGTGTGCGCGGTCTCCCCCCTTTCTGCTGCTTAGGATAAGAAGGCTGAGCTGACTGAGCCGGAGCAGGAGAAATTTGCACTTGCTGGGTTCTTGTAGTTAGAGGCCTCTGAACTGATCAAAGGTCCTGTTGAGGACACTCAGCTACCTTATGACCCTGCTGGCCGCATCTGAAACAAGCACCGGATAATCGTCTACAGTGTTCAGTCTTATGCATACCACCACATGCATCACACTTATGCTTCTCTTGCTGAATAGTTTTTCCATAAGATCCTTGCTTCCCTGATTGCCAAGATTGATTATGAGATGTTGCAGTCTTGCTAGAACTCTGTCCACTGCGAGCATCATAATCTCTACTTCTCTTCTTTTGTTTCCTATCTTTGGTATCATATGTTTCTTTCCAGACAATTTTCAGATTCTTAGCCCTGTCTACCAGATCATCGTAGTTTGTCGAGTGTACTGCGGCCAAACTCCGACGTAAGTGAGGCTTCAATCCTTCTTCAAATCTCCTCATCCGGGACTCTGCATCCATGACGAGGGTGGGAGCAAACCGAGATAGCCTATCAAACTCTGCCTCATACTCATCCACAGTCATAGTTCCTTCATTTAGATTGAGAAATTCCCTTTCTAGCTCCCTCAGGCGACTGGAGGGAAAATACTTGGAGTAGAATGCTGTGTGGAATCTCTGCCAGGTAAGTGCCTCCTGCTCGGTGCCAATGTACGCCCCACAGACATCCACCAATGATGACCTCGGTCCTGGAGCATATAGGTGGTAAATCTGACCTTCTCTTCATCGGTGCACTCCATTGCCCTGAAGGCTTTCTCCATTTCATCTATCCAGGTTTCAGCCTCTTGAGGACTAGTGGTGCCTTTAAAAGCCGAAGGTGTCATTCTCTTGAATTCTGCTATACTCCTTCTTTGCTCACGAGGAGCAACATCCTGCTGGACTGGTTGCTGAGGTTGTTGCCTCTGTTGGCGTACTAACCCGATGACCTCCTTGATCAGTTCGAACACCCGAGTTTGATTTCCAACGACAGCTTCCGGAGTCATTGTTGATTGACCCTGGGGCCCTAAGCTTTGCGAAGCCTCGTCCGCTTGGTTAGCAGGGACCCTTCCCCGAGAGCCCCTAACCATCCGATTCAGGCTACGGACACGATGAGGCGGCATTCTGATTTAGTAAAAATATAAATATCATAAAATCATCCAAACAGAATAATACGAAATAGTTAATAAAACAAATGAACATTATCCCCTTATCTGGTTCCTACCCATCTCTCAACCTTTCTGACGGATCCTAGGAATCCTAAAACATAGGCTAAATATAATTATTTCAGTTACAATCCCTAGTGATTTTAAACCTGAGCTCTGATACCACCAAATGTCACGCCCCCGCCTCTGCGAGGCACATGAGGCACTCAGTGCCTACGTGGGGGCCACATGAGGGGGGAATACGGGGCTCCCCTGCCAGATATTATCCGGTTCCGAGGCTTCATGCAAGCGTCCTTCACCCCTCCCCGATGTTGTTTTCCATCCAAAATGCGTCTGCAGGATTTGGAGACACCCGCCTCATATGCCCGGGCTCTGGAACGAGTCTTTCCAATGTGGGATTATTGGGCCTCACAATTTATGTAAAAAGGATATTTTCTAACTATAAAATTGTGATATAATTTTGTAAGTTAACTCGAAATATATATGAATTTCTTAGTAAACCTTAGATTCTCGCAATATCCCTTAAATGAGCTGTTTATGAACACCTTGATTTCTGCTCAAATATAAATGAGCTGGCTCTTACTCAGCTTGACTTCGTTACAAGGTCAAGCGATGCCTGGCTTTTTTTGAGCTTGGCTCGTGCACACTCTTAATCTCATGCGACTAGAAGAGTAACCCTCAAAGGTTCTCTGGACATGGAAATAACCTTGACAAAGAGCATTGAAAGGCAATGAGCCTCGGTTCTTCATGGGTCTAATGCTGCAACCACATATTTTGTTTGATCTTTCTATGAATTTCTTGCAAATGTATTTAGATTTAGTGTGGAATTGGGTGGCTATGCCTTGTTGGTCTTCATACTGGAATTTTATGGGCAAACCCCTTCCAAGCTAGACTTTTCCAAGCAATTTGCTTGAAACTATTGGGTTGAAATAGGGAAGAAAGAGGAATGAATTTATTATTTATCCATATTTGTTTTAGGGGACCTTTACATGGACTGTGCAAACCCTGTATCAGCTGATACAGAGTTGATAAATTGAGACATTTTAAGGTAATTCAATCTTGATGTATTGAATATTAGAACTGAACTGATGCAGAATTTTTATTTCCTATGTGACTATTTTAGACCTGATATTTTAGAAAAATATGTATCCTTTCATTGTCTTGACAGAAAATTTGTGCTTTTTTCTTAAAAGAAAAATCCTTATATAAAAAATTCTTTAATGTATGGTGGCATAGGCATGCTACTTCAAAATTTTCAGCCCTAAGTCCTTTGATAGCCACTGAAACTTGTTCTGTTGAATGTCTTTTTTATTTACAGATTTGACTGGTAAAACCTTGCCAAACTCTCCTGTGTCCTCTGTTGTTTAGACTGTGTTTGTCATGTATTATTTTTGTCATTTGATCATATATAGCAAGCTCGGTTAGAAGTTCTGTCATTGTGGTACTATATTCTTGGACGTGTTTATGTGTTATACTAGGTATATTAATGGTGTGGAATCTGCTTTGCTGATTGGGCAAAAAGATTTGAACAATTGGAATGGGATGCGCGTCTTAATATTATTATGGGAGCTGCAAAAGGCCTTGCATACTTGCATCATGATTGTTCACCTAGAATCATACATCGTGACATTAAATCAAGCAACATATTACTAGATGGAAATTTGGAGGCTCATGTGTCTGATTTTGGACTCGCAAAACTATTGGAGGATGAAGAATCTCATATCACTACAATAGTTGTTGGAACATTTGGTTATCTTGCTCCAGGTATGGGAAAACTATGTATCCAATAAAATCAAATTGATTTCAGAAAATATAGATGTAACTTGCAACTATTCTCTTGGAAACTCTAGGGCCTAAATATTGAAATACTTGCTTTAATCTCTTGGAAGCTTTAGAATTTAATTGCTCAACTACTTGCTTTACTCTGTTTGTGAGCTCATATGATTACATGCTTGCAATTAAATTTTTTTCTAGGGGCATCATCGCAACGATGATTTTCTGTACCAGTTAAGTAGTTTTTCATGCAGCACTCTCTCACCTTCCTTGTTTTCTCTTCCTCCAACACAACTAAAACACACCTATTTGATGTTTGGTTTATTATGTTGCTAGTTGGAAGAAGAAAACAAAGAGGAATTGACAAAACATCGTACATCTTGGACTGTTCAAGCCTTCATACACCTTCGGATACAGCTCACCTATCAATGGGACCCATAAAAACCAAGCCATTATGTAAGGGCCCACATTTCATTGGGCTTTGGGCACCAACCCAACCCATGAGAAAGGGGGAGGGAGACTCCCGATCGGGTCTTCTCCCTTCCCTGTTTCAAACTATCCCTTCTCCCCAAATCTACCGAAAGGAAAGGAAAAAAAAAAGAAAAAAAAAGAAGAAGAGGGAAATGGGGATCAATCTTACCTAAATGGATAAAAGACCCTTTTTCCCCTCTTCCTAGGGCATCAACCGAGAGCCCCTCAAAAAAAAAATAAAGGGGATCCATGAGAAGCTTGGGTGGTTTGCCGTCGGGCTTGCCGGAGAAGCTCGCCGGAGGCAAGGTGAGTACCCTCTCCTCCTTCTCCTTCATCTTTGGGCCATTTCTTCTTTGGGAATATGACCAGTAAGCCGCCGGATTGAGGAGAACCAAGCCTCCTCTCAGTGACTTGGTGCCTTCTTCCGTTCAGCCGGCCGTCGCCGGGCATGGCACACCGCCGGCACCGCCACGGGCTGACGACCATGGTGCGTCGCCAGCCGTTGGCCGCCTGCTGCCGAGCACCTTCCCCCTTTCCGTTGGGAAGAATGAAGAAGGGAGAGAGAGAGGGAGGGAGGGAGATCCACTCGGTTCTCTCTCTTCTTTCTTTGCCCTTCTCTTCTCCCTCTAGTTTCTCTCTCTAGTTGGGGCTCTCTCTCTCTAAACTTCGATCTAGGGAGATTATTGTTTTGAGAGTTCTGGATTGTCATATAGTTTGGATAAGTTTTAATGATGATTTGATTCTGTAGGGAAACAATCTATTGGACCAGAGGACACTGAGCGGAGTCCTGCGCATTCCGGTTTATAGATCGCCATGAGGGCGGGTAATTAGTATGTCTGAGTTTTCAATAAAGGGTAAAGATCCTTGTACGCCAACCCTGCATGATTTTTTATACTTAGATATGTATGATATGCTATGATCCAGACAAATTAAAAATAATTTTATATTAAATTATATTTTGATCGTATTGGCTTGTGGTTGATATTATGATCATATTCGCTTGTGGTTGGTATCATGATGGATGCATGCATGCGCAATCCTACACCTACATGATGGACTGATGGATGTGGTGCTCTAAACTAACCATGCGATATTGGTTGCCCCGTCTGGAAAGGTGACCGTGGTTAGTTTAAAGCCGAAAATAAATAAAAAAAAATTGATGTGTGGATGTAAACTGGATTGTATGAAAAAGGGACTTTGGGTTTATCTTGTTATTATGGCAGGCCCCGTCACAAGCTAAAAATGTGGTACTTTGGTAGGCCCCCTCACAGGCTAGAAATGTGGAACTATAATGTGCAGGCCCCGCCACAGGCTGAAAATGTGATACTTTGGCAGGCCCCATCACAGGCTAGAAATGTGGAACTATAATGTGCAGGCCCTGCCACAGGCTAAAAATGTGATAATTTGGTTGCCCCACCACAGGCTGAAAAATGTGACCGAGATTTGACCCAAAGTCAAAAAGATAATTAATCTGGATCAAGTTGAAGAAAAGGCATTGAAACTATAATACAGGTTTATGAGCTATCATATGCTATATCATTCTTGTATGGCTGGACTTTTATTGATGTTTGATGTACATACTTAAATCTATTATTTGAGCTTTGATAGCCGGTTTATGATTCATGATATGTGCTTCAACTTGTCGTAGTTTTCAGATTTATATTATTATTGTGTTGGTGTGGATGTGTAGGGATTCTTACTGAGCTGTGAAGCTCATCCCCTTTTCTTCTTTCTTTTTATCAGAGTTGCAGGATGCTTAGATTTGGATGGGATGGGCGCAGAGTGCAAGTATCAGAGTCATTAGCTAGTTAGTTTGTTTATCCTTCTTTGATGTCGATGAACATTTGAAGATCTTGTAATTGAATTAATTTGTTTATTTGGACATGTCGGACTTGTTTATTTGAATTACTAAATTAATTATGGATTTATTGGAATTTTTGTTAATCATAGGCCTTGCATGATCTTTAGGGCACTGCTCTAGGGCTCATGCGGCCGGTCGCGTACCGGACCCGGGTGCTGGGTTCAGGGCGTGACACATTAAGAGGGGCCCTAGAGTTAAATGCTACAATAACTAATGTTGGGTTGTGACCTTCACTTCCTTTTGTGCTCTTCTTGCATCAACCAATCCTGTACATGGGAATATTTGAGTTAACAGGTGGAAGACTTGGCTGGTCTTGACTGATAAGCCTCACGAATGACTAAAGAACTCTACTCAAAGCACACCATTCTTGAAAATCATCATGTACCACTCGTTTATTTAATAGGACTGTGTTCTCCTGCTTAACAAAATAAATCATCCTTGTTACTTATATTGGTATGGAGGGTGAGCCTAGGTGCAACCGGTAAGTTTGCTTCGGTGAAAATTTTTTGTAATCCTTTTCATTGTGTGTGCATTGAGTATGCATGTTTATACATTAACCATTATAATTTGAAATCATGGGTAATGTTATCAAAATTATGTAATAAATAATTTTATATCTTTGAGCCAAATAACATTGTTGTGCTTTTATGGATATTATATTTCCAAAATAATATTAAGATGTCTAGTTATTAGAAAGCGGGCGTTGGCACAGTGGTAAGGTTTCTCTATTGCGACCTAACGTCATGGGTATGGAACACTTAACTAGAAGGCTGCGTGCATTTGATCTACCCCACATCTTGCAATAGTGGGAGCCTCGTGCGATAGACACCATTTTTTCATTAATATTTGTATGGATTTCTCTTGTTCGTCGGCATATGTCATGCAAAATTAGGTTCCGTGTACTGGAATTTTGATTTAGTTTGCTATGATCCATCCCATTTTACTTGAAGCAAATTTTATTTATAATGATTCCTTGGATCACTACCATGCAACCTTCGGGACCAGCACTGCAGAAACGTGTGCTTGACACATGGCCTCCTGATTCAACAAAATATGGCCTCTTATATTTGACATCAAACCATCAAAGCAATTTTTTTGGTCTACCTGTGGTTAAGTTTCAGCCAAAATGATCAAGAGTAACATGAATGTTATGCATACCCATTAGATTGGTATTTACCTCCCAAGATTTGAACATGGAACACTCTCCATCTGGATCAGTAATTGTTAACAAAAAATTGAATTAAATAATTATCTAATATTTTTATTGGTTTCTTAAACATTTTATAATACTTGAAAGTTTCAAGCCACCATATAGTAAACACCACGACAATAAATCCAAATATTTCAGACAATATAATATCCTCTAAATTATGTTATACATGATCCCTTTTATTTTTCTTATTTTGGCATTTTTACCTATTTTTTGGCCAAATCTCCGAAACTCAAGCGGGAACCCACTGAAATTGCTCTAACTGAAACTTCGCAGGCTCTGCCACAACTGGAACTAAAGCCAAGTTTTCAAACCTTGTTTCATGCTCAGCACCCATGTTAGTATATATATGCTACTTTTTTCTGTAATTATTAAGCAATTGATTAGTCTTATGTTGATGCATTTTGTATGTATGTTAGTCATAATTGCATTCACATGTTATATCAGATGCTATTTCTTGATAGTTGATTTTAATTTCCTTCATTTCCATATTAGGTCTTCAAACTAAATTATGATATAATTTATCTTTCATTGTCTAGATATAGTGTTCCGTATGCTCTTATCCTAAGTATTGCAATGCAAATGCTGATAACTTGATTTATGGTGCTTCACCTTTCAAATGTCATTAGTTCCCAAGTATTGCAACGCATGTCATCACTTACGCTTCTCCTCCCTCTTCTCTTAGCACAAAAGCTTTTCATACAATACAATTCTAGTTATAAAATACATACATTTGTTGCACCACTGATCCTCAGTCCCCGTGTTTCCAGGTAGGTAGCCTAATGAATTTAGTTTGTAGGGATGCAGTTCTTTCGAAATGCTACTTTCTTTTATTTATAATGATTTTCATAATTCAAATTGTGAATTTTAAAATCATTTTGTTCCTCACAGGCATATGCATATCCAGTAGAGTAGATGAGCTCTCTTTGAAATCGCAAGCTATTATGGACTTTTTGCTTTCTATAATGTCAGGGACAGAATGCAGTTAATAGACCTAATGTGTATGTACCAGGGTTCTTAGGCATAGACCTAATATGTATGTACCTGGGTTCTTAGGCAAAAATCACAGCTATATTTGTATATAGACATGGAAAGTTGTGTTTCCAGTAATCATCTTTGCTCGAATGGTGTGAAAATGGAATATATTTTATCTTATGCCTTGTCTAATTGTGGTCAAATTTACAGAGTACATGCAAAGTGGTAGGGCAACAGAAAAAACAGATGTATACAGCTTTGGAGTCTTGGTGCTGGAAGTTTTGAGTGGGAAACGACCCACTGATTCATCATTCATTGAGAAAGACTTGAATATTCTAGGATGGGTAATTCTTTGATTACTTATTCTTTCTGCATGCAAGTTTAAGGGGAGATAATTTCTTAAATATCTGATTTGATTTTCTCATACTGTCATATTTTTTTCTCTCTCTTTCTTTCTTCTTCTTCTTCTTTTATGAGGTGTCTTTCTTTGTTTCTATTTCTGCTGCAGTTGAATTTCTTGGTCCTTGAGGACCGTCAAAGAGAAATAATTGATCCACACTGCGATGGCGTGCAAATTGAAAGCCTGGATGCTTTGCTCTCTGTTGCCATTCAGTGTGTTTCCTCAGCTCCAGAAGAGCGGCCTACAATGCACAGAGTGGTGCAATTATTGGAGTCAGAGGTTATGACACCGTGTCTGAGTGACTTTTATGACTCTAACTCAGATTAATTGCATTTCATTTAGTTGTCAACTGCTGGTTCATATGATGAAGATACATTTCAAGGAATACATAAAATGTTTTGGACACATTTATTTTCATTCATTTATTCTTCTCCGTACATTCTATAAATGTGTTTCCATCTGTGAACTGTTTAGCCTCGTCTCTTCTTCTCAATGGTAGAAGTGAGAAGTTTTATCTTTCCATCTCAGCATATTTCTGATTCAGTACCTTGGAATGTTATTTAGTCTGTTGGTCGTGAGCGGTTGAAATCTCTCTCTCTCTCTCTCTCTCTGCCTGCGAGCCTGTGCGTGTTGATATAATGCTGAATTCTAGTGAGGCCTTAAGTTTGAGTTTGGAATTTTCCAAGGCATTTCGCTGTGTATCCAAAAAATGGCCGCGGGTGATTTCGAGGGATAGAGGCAGAGGAGAAATAGATGAAGTGGTAAGTTTGAGAAATGCAACAACTCACGGAGTGTTAGTGGCAGCTTCTCCTTCCTTGACCAAAGGGTGTACCCTGAGTGGTGGGCCGCGTGGGCAACCACCCAGTTGGCCCTCCCATTGGCTTTTTTGAATACATGCTTGGCCTGGAAGGTCCTCCCATCTCTCATCATCATCCCCATGTCACGGATCAAGGGGTGGTATGTGCCGTCACCCCTCGACACCCTCTGAATCCATCCGATAATCGTGGCCAAGTCGTCCTCCAGAATGATCGAACTAACCTGCAGCACCACCCGCACATGACGCAGACCCGCCCAGGCAGCTCGCAGCTCTGCGTCCAGAACCGACGTGTCAAATAACTGGCAACCACCTGCTGCCACCACCCTAGAGTGTGGGTCCCATATGACAAAGCCTGCACCGCCCTGCGTACCGTCATCCAGCACCGATCCGTCGAAATTGACCTTGAGGAAACTCGAAAGTGGGGGCTCCCAAGTGAAAAATACCGTCTGAGGAGCTGCCGGAGTAGAAGGGAAACCCAAGGTGTCTCGAGTTATCAAAGGTCTATCTGAAGAAAGGATGGGCCTGATCTCCGTGGCCTGTGCTCGAGCAAAATATCAGATGGTTCTTGCCTGTCAAAAATTTACCGAAAAAGATGCTTGGTTTTTCAAAGAAATTTTGTTCGGAAGAATCATATTATCAATTATATTTTTAGTACATACCTAAAAAATATGCTTTATGTTCTATCATTCTCCTTAGTAACTGCAGAAGTCATTATCTCTCTAGACTAACCGTTCTTCTCACTAGTTTTCATTTTAAAATGTTTTGAAGTTTGAAGTACTTTTTAACCCACCAAGTCCATGTCCCCCTACCTTTCCTCTGATACCGATTTCATGCATTCAGTTTATATTTACTATTTTTATATTTAATATATTTAATTATTTATAATCATTGTTTTTATTTTATTTATTTATTATGATTATTATTACTTCCTAATCTTCATTGCAACTTCCAAAATGGCAGTATATCTGGAACATAGTATACACCCCCGCGCCCCCCCTCCCCAGCGCAAAAAAAAAGTAGTTTGAAATTGTGTTTTTTAAAGAGTCTCTGGCTTGATTTGGCTTGTGGCCTGGGTTTCGACTGATGCTGGGTTGGGTGAGTAGGGATCTAGATATTCTTTCGGCACAAAGTTGGACTTAGAGTACCTTCCAATCTCAAAAATAAATAAGTAAATAGAAATAATAATGATCACTCTTGGAAAATATGTATATTCTTGTCTATGCTCGGCTGATTTTAATCTTTTTTATCATTTTCATCACTCGCTAGATTTCAGAATCATCTTGATTGAGGCTAAAAAATGTTTAGGTAATCCTCTAATCTATCTAAATCATGGTTGACTCTGACTACAAGGGAAAATCAAAAATATGCAAATAAGTGCATGCAATTGATTATTGTTCCTATAATAATAGATGGTTGCAAGATTATATTGTGGCATGACAACAAGTCTAAATGGTTAAGGCAACAAGATGTTGGCCGTTTAGGTTCCTTATTCCTTGCGGTCTTCTTGGCCCAGCTTTTCCTCCCATACTTAGGCTCTACCCCCTCTCCCCGAATTTTTCTCTCATCCACAAGCTCTATCCTCCCTTCCCAATGTTTCCTCACATTCACAGGCTCCATCCTCCCTTCGTGGTTCATGCGTGTCCACTATTCATGTCATTGCCTCTATTGTATATAACACAGCGGTCGTGAATGGCATGAAAGCAAGTTGGTTGCTTATAGGTCATCCGCAAGATAGTGCAAAAGAAAAGGTATTGTGTACTAAATTTTCTATACCAAGTTTCTAAGAAGAATGAATGAATGAATGAATATATGCTTTTAACTCCTTTTTCATTCATTCATTCATCCATCTATCCTTTCTTTCTCTTTTTCTTTCCTTACCTCTTCTCTCTCTCTCTCTCTTGTATTATATTACAATAGAGGCACTGCCATTTGTCTTCAAATGCCAAACCTCATTTCAGAATACGTACTATAGGGATGGTGACAACCATCGGTCCAATTCTATTGGAAAGATATAGTTTGTTATTTTATATTTCATCTAACACATACAATCAAGGGAATTTTGCAAAAAAAATCTACTTCACTTTTGATTTTCCAAAATCAAGATTTTTTCTTAATAAGAAACGCTTTATTTTTGCATACATTGTTTTATGACTACTTAAAAGCTATTTATATATGTGCATCAATGTGTATTTATTTGAAGCTCATTATTCATTATACAGATATATCAATATCTGTAAGTCATGTGTTCAACCAACATTATTTAAAGCATATTTGATGTCTATATTATGTTGTAGTTTTTAGTCTGACAATAGATAGACTAATAGTATATCAATGAGCAGAAAGTAAAGTAAAATATATTATCTGTGTGGAATTCCTCCTATCAATCTTTAGAAATGATTATGTTCCTATTATGAGAAACAAGAAGGCTTATATTCTGTAAACACAATTGTAGTACAAGCTATGTACCACTTGGTGTTGAAGATTACAAATGGGTCTTGCATGCATTTCATGATCAGCCAACAAGAAATAACATAGAAAATTATGTAAAAAATATCTTCCTCTTTCTCTTTTTACTAAATATACTTACAATCATGATCCATATCTTGCTCGTTCTAATAGAAAATGGAAAATTTTTTACCACTAATGATCGTAGATGATGTTGTAAATATTACATATTATCACAACTTTCTATGAATGTTATACTAATCATGCCTCGGTACTTGAGTTTCTATTTTGCTAATTAAAGATTTTCCTTGGAAAAGTTTCGAAAAAAAGGGTCTTAAGATCAAAGCAAGTTGTATCCGTGACCATAATGATCAAAGTCATTCCACCTATTTTAAAATTCCCTCATCTCCAATCATTCTTACAAAGGCCACTAATCCAAGAGGACTACATTGTTCAACTTTTTTATTTTAATGAATGAGATTTCTTATAATCCTTTTTTTCTTCCTGCTCATAAGCTAAGATGCGTAAATGACATTTTCTCAGATGGCTGCAGTCCGTGCATGGTTATTGATGGCATTACTCGCAAGCATTTGCTTGGTGAAAGAAAATAATGCAGAAGATATTGGTTACGGCACTATTGGAAAAGGTGGTGGTGATGTTCATTGTGGAGTTGGACATAAGGGGAATTGTCGTCCTCATGAAGCAGCGCCTTACCATAGACCTTGCGAGAAAAAGGATGGGTGTAGAGGAGATACACCGAACACGGAAAAGATAGTTGAACATGATGGAAATTTGCCGAAGCCCAAAGCAGGGAAGAGAATTAAAGATGCTGAACAGTTGCTTCACTCACTTGGGCCAACTCCCATGTGAGTTTGTCAAAGCATGCAAGAGAAGGAGATAAAATCTCTTTCCTTGTTAAAACAAGAGAAGAAGATCGATGAATTCTCGCACTTTGTCGAGTTATGTTATATCTATTTGTTGCGTGATGTGTGTGGTACGTGTTGCTGGGTCATTTTGTTTACATTCTCTAAGCTGCCTTCTAGGGAAGATGATGGCCCTACTTAAGCTTAATTAGCCAAATTTCCTCACATTATGGAGGAACTTGGTTTGTGTCATGTTAACAAAGTGTTTCCTTTTTATCAATTATGTAATACTACCTTGATCCACAATAAAGTACTG
Source organism: Phoenix dactylifera (assembly GCF_009389715.1). Classification (NCBI taxonomy): domain Eukaryota; kingdom Viridiplantae; phylum Streptophyta; class Magnoliopsida; order Arecales; family Arecaceae; genus Phoenix; species Phoenix dactylifera. The sequence continues at coordinate 29,273,838 of NC_052393.1, read as the reverse complement.
CTTCCTCGCAGAGGCAGCTTATTTCTTTATCTGTATCTCACATTAATCCATGTTTTAAAACCACCAGCAAATTATGCAGGAAATTAATGGGGGGGCATGACCTTTGATATTTTTTGTTCTTTTGCTTTCTTTTTAATTGATTATGTAGTCACAACAAATATAACCCAGCGCTTGAAAAGATGGGAGCAAGTGGGAGCACACAAATATAAGGCTATCAAACAGTTAATTAATGCTTTAGTTCCTTGTGTTAATGCGAGCTTGATTAGGAAGGCTCCTCTCTACTGAAGGCATGCATGCAAAAGAAACTGATCTACTTGTCCCTCGTTGACTTCCATGAATTTGAATTTCCAACTGGAAACTTGTTGACAAAATCTATGCTACTTTTGATGCATCATTGACGGGATGAGGCTTGGGTGAATACACTGCCATCCCTCGTGTAAACTGCATTCAGCTACTCTTATGTCAACTCTAGAACGAGGTTAAAGAAAAACTCAAATTTACGGGTCATAACTAAGATATTAGGGTCGAAATTAGATCATATACGGATCGAATACTAGTATATCCATATCCATATTTATTTTGTTTTATGAATACAGATATGGATGCTAGTAGAATGCAAAAATTCATATCTATATTTGTTTTAAACGGATATGAATACAAATTGGATACCAAAAATATGTATATAAATATGGATAAAAGTCGGATCATTAAACTTCATGACCATAGAATCAAAGATATTACTAAGTAAATGATAAGTCAAGTTAATAATATATTAATGTGGTCATTTATTTGTTTAAAAAAAAGTTTAAAAGTATTATATAAAATTAAATAGAGTTACAAATGGAATCGGATATTCGGATATCCATATCTCTATTCGGATATTGGTTGGATGCTTAAATTTTTATCCAATTTTCTTTGAATAGTTTCAGATATGAAAATAAATTTTAATAGTTATTGCACATATTATTTATATTAAAAGTTCTGATCTTGAATGCATATATGTGATGAGTTATGAGTGCACGTATTTCTAAACAGAAAGAAGTTTGTTCATTGGGCCAAAGGTGAAGGCATTTGAAAATTTGAGAGGCATTTCTAGAAAAATAATAGTTTCCAATTCCATGGTATGTAATTATTTACGAGTAATAGATTTTTAAGATAGTGTTAAAATTTGAAAAAAAAATATAATTGATTTATTATTTTGATTCTTTTATTTGTTGATAGTCATTATGAGACTTGAATAAAGTCAATACTTGTGCATATGATGATCTTTGTAAAATATTAGACAATCTTCGAAGCTTATCACAATGTATCTCTCTGCTGTACGGTAAATTCAATTTGAGTTCACACGATGGATTATAACTTCTCATGGAGGTATCAAAAAGTTCACAGCTAACTTCTTCCATCTCATGCTCAGCAACGGCCATCCCAAAAAAATTTCTATAAAAAAACAATTTTGAACTCCTTCAACTTTTTATTTTAATAATTTATCCTCGGAGCTTACTTATACATTTTTAATTTTCATCTTTTCTAACTCTAAAAGCTTAAATGGTTTAGTGAGTTGGATAGTCAAGTTGGAAATTTAAAATTATTCAAATTTTAAATAAATTAGATTGAGTTGGATCTGAATTCAGAAAATTTAGATCTAGCTTTGAAAATAGAACGTGTCCAATTTGATGGCTCTGTAGGTAGTTTAAATTGAGTCAGATCGAGTTGGATCGGATGAGTTAATCCGACCCATCTGCGTTCTAGGACGAGCGATATCCATGTTCTACCAGAAAAACAGAAGTGTGACCCGCTTTCCGAAAAGAGGAGTGTGTATATAATAAAATGGAAACCACGGGAAAACGCCGTTGTTTGGTCAAAGGTTCCGGTGTGATATCCCAGGGAGAGGAATATAGGAGGGAGAGAAGAGGACGAGGAAAGGGTGAGGCAGGGTTCCGAAGGCAAAGATGACGCGGGGGAAGCAGAAGATCGAGGCGCAGAGGAAGAATGCGGAGAGGAATCAGAAGTCCAAGGGCTCCCAGCTCGAGGCCAGGGCCGTCGGCCTCAAAGTTGGCTGCCCCATCTGCAAGGTATCTAGCTCTATATCCATCCAAACCCTAGCTCTGAATTCGCCCCCATGGGAATTAATCCTCGTTCGGAAACTTAAATTGTGAGTAACCATTACGTTAGATCCATGATTCAGCGAAAATAGCACATCAAAATCGAATCTTAATGTGTTTTTATGTAATATGTCAGTTCTAACTTTAGAAATCCATGCCCTGGGTTATGATATCCCATTAGATGAAATCCATGGTTCAGTAGAAAAAGCGAGCGAGCCAAGATCGAATCTTGATGCGTTTTATTGTCCCCAACCCTATCCCTCTAAACCCTAGCTCTGAATTCGTGTCCATGGGAATTTAGTCCTCGTTCAAAAACTGAAATTGATGATTATCCATTAGATTACATTTTTTGAATGAGCAGAAATAGAAGAGCATCGAGATAAAATCTTTTTGTGATTATATGATGGATCTCTTCATGCGGAAATACCTGTTTGTTTACATGATAGGCATGTAACCTTTTCTTTAATTAGACACTTCATGGTGGCGCACTGGGAAAATCTATAATTCAGCAAACACAGCATATCTAAATCGAACCATTTTCTGGTTTGTATTGTGCATCTGTTCTAGCTTTATGGTTCATGTGCCTGTTCTGATTTTTTTTTTTTTTACTTTTACTATCACAATTTCTTGTTTCTGTTTTTCTGATTGTAAGGGAGGCAAAAGCTACCCATTTCATTGAGTATCATGATTTTTTTGTTTTTTGGGTTTTCCTAATAGATCGTGTAATGATGATGGATCAGTGTTCGTGTTGTATGGTCTTTTGAAAAAGGGAGGGAAAAAGAGGAAGAAGATGATCAGTTGGATGAATCATTGGTTGCCTAAAGTTTCATCATTTGATTGAGAGATTACCTGCATTCCCGTTAAAACTGTCAATTTATGAATACCTATGGGACTGGATTCTCTACAGTTTTTTTCTTCACTGTTTGATGATCGGTCCTTGAAAATCCTATGTAAGTGTAGCATGACATCATTGGCCTTAAAACAACCAAGAAAAGATGAACTATTGCATCATTTCCCGTGCTTAGAATTTGAACCTGTTCCCATCCCCTTGTTTTTTATTTTTTTGGGAAGATCCTTTGTTGGTGGCGTTAGTGTTGACTATTAAGGGATTTTACATGTTCTTTGGTGCTTGTAATGATATTTGAATGATAATTACCTGCAATGCAGTCATCTACATTATTTAACGGCAGTTGGCATGCCATAGATCTCATGTTGATTGGTAGAACATTCATATCTACCGAGGACCGTCAGTAGTGGTCATCACTTTTATGTTTGAACATGTTCACTTGCAATATTGGAAAGCTGATGCCCAGGTGTGTGATACTTAGGAAAGTCGTTTTTGCATGTTTGGTTAACCATGGGAAAGTGGCATAGGAGGCACACTTTCTAGAGTGATTTATGTTTGGTTGAGCATTTGCTTTTCTAAAAAAGTGGTATAAAATATTTGTTATGCCCTTAGAATTAGATACAATATTCTTACTTACAATATTTGGAACACCAATATCAGTAGTATCAACAGAATGTTGAGAGTTGTGACATGGATGTCTCTACTGGAGCTTCACTGCCTAACTTGGTTTGCAAACTAGGAATGCTTGAATTAGGAGATAGATCATTGTCAATAGCTTCATAACCATCCCTTCTCATAACATCATGCGAATTATTTTTGAAATAATCATTGGCAACAAAGCATTTTAAGTTTGAAGCAGAGTTAGTCATGTAAGGTGGCTGCACACATTCCAAACTATTTGAAGAGACCAAGTTTGATCCATTTTAGTATGATGTCTTAAGGGTATTTTTGGAAAAAAATTATCACAATTTCCAGCCTGTGTGAAAGTGGCTTTCCCATGTCCATGTGGTTTTTTTTAATAAAATATGGAAAAGTTATTCTCATGGAAAAGCTACTTTCCTATCTTGCTTCTTTGAAATCTCCAACCAAACATGAGCAAATTTTTTTTTTTTTGCTGCTGACCACACTTCCTCCCTCCTTTTCCCATGAGCCAAACGAGTCCTATGATATAAAAATTAGGTTAGACCCGAGTTTGGGAATGATATAATTCATCAGAATTATCGGGTTTGTGGGCCGATTCAAGTCTATGAAGGCCCATATTCACCTACAAGATAGGACTAGATATTTATTGCTGTTGGTTCTGGGTTTGGTTGCCAATGAGCAATGATATTTGGTGAGCTAAATTCCACTTCATGTAGTTAAAATAATTTATCATAACACTTCCAAATATAATTAATAAAATTAATAAGAAATATGAATGCTATAGGAGTAAATGTATAAATGATATATTGGGTAAATTATCCGTATAGAATAGGACCATGTTGGGCTGAGTGCATAAAAATAAACCACGTGCACAAGGATTAAGGATCTTGTTTATCCTACTTCATCGTGGTAGACTGTACTGGGTTAGAGAGAAATCATGTCTTGTAGTGCATTTGAGATCTAGCGTCTCTCCTGAGCAAACCATTATGTCCTAGATCTTAGGGTGGATTGGCACTCAATGACACCAACTTTTTAATATATATATATATATATATATATATATAGAGGATTGATAACCTACTCTCTGTTATGGTAGGTTATCAATCTACCCATTTTTCATTAGACAAAAAATACCCTTACTTTTTATAACTTTTAAGGGTACTTTATGTCTTTTTACAATCTCACATTTACTCACCCTCTTAACCCCTCCAATTAATGCTCTCTCCCTCTCTCTCTCTCTCTCATACATATACATATACATACACATACATACATACACACACACATACATACATACACATACATACATACATACATACACATACATACACACATACATACACACACACATATACATACATACATAGATATACATACATACATATACATACATACATACATATACATACATGCATACGTATGTATGTACATACATGCGTACACACACACACACACCGGAGAGAGAGAGAGGGAGAGAGCATTAATTGGGGGTTGAGAGGGTGAGTTAATGTGAGATTGTAAAAAGACATAAAGCACCCTTAAAAGTTACAAAAAATAAGGGTATTTTTTATCCAATGAAAAATGGGTAGATTGATAACCTACCATAACAGAGAGTAGGTTATCAATCCCCATATATATATATATATATATATATATATATATATATATATTCTCTTTGTTCTTTTTTTAATTATTATTCCGGTCCATCTTGGTATCATCTCAATCAAGGTCCGCTGTACCGGTCCGGATCGGCGTACCGGTGGCCGGCCGGACCGGTACGGTACCGGTCCGGACCACTTTCTTTCCCATCAAAAAAAAAAAAAAAACCACAGCGAGGCGCTGTGGTTCCCCCCCTCCCAAAAAAAACACCGTACCGGTGCGAACCGGCCGGTTCGCACCGGTACGAGGCCGGTACCAAGCGGTACCGGCCGGTACGGTCTCCGTACCGGCCGGTTCACAGAAGAAAACCGGAAATACCGGTACCGTACCGGCCGGTTCACAGAAGAAAACCGGAAATACCGGTTTTCATCTGTGTCCGGTACCGGTCAAGGACCGGACCGGTACGTACCGGCCCGTACCGGCCGGTACGGACTGGTACGGCATTCCTTGATCTCAATATTGTATTGACCTCATCCAAGACCACGATGGACCACTGTACCGGGAGTGAAACCATTGCATACACATGTTGCATGATTAAGTTGGGTATAATTTCATTGGAACCAAGCTAGACCAAAAAGTTCTATTGGTTTATCTTTGGACTCTTGCCTGGCATGTAGGCCTATGAATCTGAATTAGGTCAGGGTCGATGGGGTTTTAGTGACGGCCTTTGACCTAAATTTTGACTATGCCAACTACCTTTTATAATGTTTGTTGTCTACGAGGTCCGTTGTACTAGTATCGAAACTTGTACAAGTTGGTAGGAGGTATGCTATGGTATTGGTTTGGTATGGTATTAATACTTGGTACACCTTGATGTATCTGTCGGTTGAGTGATATGGAATTTTGATTATTTTTTGTTTTTTTCTTTTCTCATTTTTTTTTGAATTTTGTAGTTAAGATTTTTTGTTGGTTTGTTGTCGAATATGTCATTTTAATCTTGTTTCTTTGTCTTTTATCATGAAATAGAATTGGGATCTATCCAACCAATGTATTTTTAAGTAAAAACACATACCATACAACAAATTGAATCGATTTTAATGTATTTAAAGTATAAAATACATACTGATGTTTAAAATCTGGTGGAATGTCAATATGACTAGGAGACGTTGGGATCGTAATAGTTTTCTGGAGGAGTGTCAAACTAATACTCCAAGAGATCTATGTTGCGATAAGCCTCCATGATCTTTTTGTAGTCCATTGGATAACTGCTCTGGGAGGAGTCATGCAACTCTGAAACTAAGCTGGCCATCCAAAGATGTCTATAACAAATTTCAATCCGAAAGATGGTTGAGGTTGTGAAGTATAGTAGTTGCTTGAGTACGATGTCTCAAGTATACGGGTCATAGGTTGTCGGTATGGAATAGGGTTCGATATGCTGCTGGAATCAGATACATCTAGGGATTCATGTGCAATGTTATCTACTGCAGTGGCATCACCTTTCAAACAATCATGAGGAGCCTGTCTCTTGTATGCAATGGTGTCCTCGTGGGTTTTATCAGGTCGTGCACCGTGGTCTCTATCTTGTGTGGCATAAGTAAATTGGGACTCATCGGTGAATCGACGACTATCTTGGGGTTGAGTCATAAACTATGATGCCCTGTGCCTCACTATCTTCCCGATCGCCAGATGAATTGTCATTGCTAGTATCACATGATGATCTAGTCTCTAAATTAGAGTGAATGGATTCCTCGAGAATTTCCTAAGAAGACGCAACCACCTTTTCTTTGATTTTCTTGCTGGTCTAAACAGTTACCTTGTAGCCTTGACTCTGTTGGGAGGATCGAGTGGACCATCTACCTTGACTAGACAGGTATCGTGATGATCTCTCCTCAGCATCTCTTGATCGAACTGCTATGAGGATGTCTCCAACATGGAGCCATGCGACGATCGATTGTCCCTTGCCTCATGTGGATGATCAGCTAGAACTGAGTTCAGAATATGTCATTTTGCCCATCCTAGCCTCTCTAACTATGAAACTAGCTGGTCGAGAAGGCAATCTTGCCTTATCCAGCTTTGGCTTCTATTGCTGGCCCTCAAGCTACCTAATCATCGGATCCTCTTCATCATGCATGAGGTCGTTATGAAGTGGATTGTTGTACTTCAACTTGACTTTCTCTTCATACGCTAGATCATTCAACCTCTTCTACATGAGATAGTTCCTCTGTTTACTGTGGATGAGGGTGAAGGTAGACCAGTTGCGCTCACGGACACTAAAGGAGGTTGTTTATGAGAGGTTCCAGATTGTCAACCATCTTAGTTTCTCGAATGACAGGTCAAAATGGAACCTCCATTTAGCTATAAAAGCATTCAAGAAAACTATATGTTGGACACTACTAAATACTAATTGTATAACATCCAAATAATAGTTGTTGTTCGTATCTTAAAATACATGGACTCATTCTCTGTTTGCTTGCTACAGCTGCCAAGCTGTCGAAGCTGGTTGATCCCTTCCTAAACATTTTTGTCTGTGGAAGAGATACATCATACATGCTATATGACATCAATCATTTACATGAGTTGACAAAATTGACAAAGTTAACTCACCTTTTTTAAACATAGAGCAGTGACCCTCTGATCAGGCTCGATCTTATAAATAATATTGTGTAGAACAACCAAAAGTTCCTCATCTATACCTATCCTAAGGACAATTTATTGGACTCTCAGGTTCAGATAGTAGGCTATCAATATAGTTTACTATTGATTTGGTATAACAGCTGTACTCAGAACACAACGGTATATAATGAACGGGTACATGAGTGAAATTATCTGCTAAATGCAATTCCTTATTGATCTGATAATATTACCTCTGGTTAATTAATCCTACCTCTGGTCAATGATGGCATTATACTCCTGCACATGCCTTGGATCGGCCTATCTGATTTGGGCCTTGGTAGCCATTATCATATGGTAGAGGAAGTCCATCTGTCAGTATCTCTTGTTATCCATTGCGCTTAGCACTCCATAATGGCTTGATAACCTTCACAATCTTATTAGCCTGCTGCCAAAACTGTTGGCTCGTTACCAAGCCCGCCATATGACTTCTCTCAATTTTGGCTTGGGCGTATATGCTCTCTTGCCACTTGTCATCGACGAACGTTTGATGTAGGCCTGCTTTATTCTCAATAAGGATATTGAGTGCAATCTAGTTTGTTACAAACCGTGTGACTACTAATCTCAAGATGTCATCTTTTGTGTACTTCATCATCAAAGTAAATATCCATATGCGGTTGTAGATGAACTGTGTGATGGATTGGGCTGACTCCATGACTTGCTTCACTTTGTGAATCTTCCCGATGTCTATCGACATGAGATCAATGCAATGTGCAGCACATGGGGTTTAGAATATATGCGGCTGCCTGTCCATCAAGATCTCCCTGCCAGCTTTGTATTGTGGATCATTTTCAGTGACTATCTGCATGACATTATGCTCTCCTACCTGATCAGTCACTTTCTTTATCAATCTGAGGATGTAGTGAACGTTATGCACCTAACATAGACACTATGCATATTTCTTTTCTCAGAGTATTATTATTTAATTATTTTTTAAAAAATAGTGAATTTTTACTGTAATGTAAAAAATTAGTTTTCTACTTCAAAAAGTACTTTTGAATTATCCCTACATAATACTATTTTTCATAATACTTTTATTATTTAGATATTTTTTTATATTTTATTTTAAAATATTTTTTTAATATAAAATATTTATAAAATTAATTGGACTTTGAATCTGTGTAGCACTCTATTAAGAATGCTACATATATTTTTTTTCAACCCACGAGAATACACAAAACCCTACTTATTTTTCAAATATTTATTCAAATTTGTGCATGTACATGATCATGCCTAAACTTAAATAAATTGATCTCAAACTTTGATGGAATATCATGCATACCCCTAATCATGCTGCTGAATTTACAGAAATTTTTTGACAATTATTTTATTTTTTATTTTTTAATTTAAAAATGTATTTTTAATTTATAATTTTATAGACTTAATGAAAAATCATGATTTTGGTGGGATTGTGTAGGTCATCCATATCATGAGATCATGTCAAAATTGAAAAATTTAGCATGATCCTCATTTTTTCATTTTATTGCCATTGTTTGGTCTCTAAACAAAAAGAAAAAAGCTTAAAATGAGAAGGGGGAGAGGCATTTTACCTAAGTTGAACTTCAATTCGGCATGAAATTGTCCGGTGCTTTTGTTGGAATTTTCTGGATTTAAAAAATATGTGCGAGAGGTTGAGAAGGCACGGGAAGCATTCTTAGTGCCTTTCTCTCAATTATTGAAGGTGGGGGGGGGGGGCATGGAGCCCAAACCTACACTGTACCAGTGCGAACCGAGTTTCCTTGATTTTTCAAACCAAGGGGCAAAACCATTCTGGTTCGCCCTCAGTACGGTTCGGAATGCCTCGAACCGGACAGTGTGGGACAGTATGGTGAACTTTGGTTGTCTACTTATGTTGAATTAGGACTTTCAAGAAAAGCATTGACATCCGTGAAAAGATGTTTTGGCTATGTATGTGCTTGACCTCAAGAGGTAGCTGCATCATGTTTAATAGCCAATTCTTGAGGAACTTGATGTTGTTCAGAAGGACAAGAGAGATAAATACTAGAAGAATTGCAGTGTTGAGTTGCGAAAAGGTCTCTGTGCCCCTTTTTGTTACCCACCATGAAGACATTATTGTTAAGCATTATTGCTACCCTAGGGTTTTGGACCTATTGATTCGTTCCTAGGCTATTCTATAGGAAAATATTAGTTGGTGACTACTCAAGAGAGTTGTTTGGGTTCCTCTGATGTCCAAGTTAGAGTTTGCTGCGGATATTCTCATAGATGAGTTTGGGAGAATTCTTGTTAGTCGATACATCCCTTTCCATAGGTATTAAGTAGCCAGGCAAAGAGCTAATGCAGCCGCAGCAGTTCTCTTCAAATGATCTGCTAGGGAAGGAAAGAAATTGAGCCTAAATAGAGTACTTTTCCAAACTCACATAATGTATGAACATCAGAATATCAAATGGTTGAAATTTTCATCTTCAAAAAAGCAAAGGTGACTTGCGGACATTTTTGGAGATCGTACTAACTTGTGACTATACTTATATTATCTGTAATCTATGAATCAGTTCCTTTATGCATCAAGTTTACATCATGTTGCATGATGCATCAGCATTATCTATTTATTTTTAGGCAGCAATCATAATGCGCATATTTAGGAACATGGTACCTCTCAAGGAATTGATTTAACCCATGAATACATTTTGACCATGTCGATTTAGTGATTTTATTCTTCTGCCTTAGTAGCCAGGTTGCATCGTAGTCACCATTTCCAGTGCTTATTAGTTACTTTTTAGTTTATAGATCATTTTTATGGATGGTGTCATGAACTTCCCTTTAAGCTGGTTTTGAATAAGTAGTGTGTTATACTATCTCTTTTAATACATAGGATGCTAGCTAATTTTCTGTTGGTACTAAAAGTTTAATTGCTTTTCTTAGTTTTGGGCCAGGTCCATCCACAAGTTGGTTCCTTGATGTAAAATTGTTCAAGCCCAACTCACTTGAATGCAAACTAAGTGGGTAAAACATTACTAATTTACCATTCCCATGAATATCTTGGCCATTTGGTGGGGGACACCATGAAAATCAAATACATAGAATTTAACCTATGAGATACAATTAAGTGATTTTTGTTTAAATTTTATTATTTCTTGGGTTGGGAACATGCACCTGTTTTATATACCTATTTGGTTGTACCTTTTAGCATAGACATTATTTAAATACTTAGCGATATCACCTACCTTTTTGAAAGAAAAGGAATCCTAGGGATGACGGAGAATTCTATTGAGATATCCATCGTATCCATATTTTAAGAAGTTTCTATATCCAGCAATGGTAAAAAAAAGGTTCTTGCTATATAGCTAAAGCAATCATCTCATACAACATAAGGTCAACTTATGTGTATATGTATTTGTGCATCCTTTCATTTGTACATTAATTATTATAACTCGGTCAAAAAAATCTCAAGACTCTTAATATGTTTGATAAGAGCTGACGCATCTGAGATACATCCTATACTTTCTGGCATTGGCAGATAACATGTTACTAGACAGACGAGTTGCAGTTCTCCTCATAAATGGATATAGATGCAGTGCTCCCTCCCTTCTACTGCCTTACCTTCTTTTTGCCCTTTATGTTCCTCTTTAAATTTTTCATGTGCCTAAACTCAAGTGGTATTTCCAGGTGCAACTGGCAAACCATAAGCAGCTTGTGGACCATTATGCATCAAAGCACCCCAAGGAGAAGCCTCCTAGTGAGTCAGGTGGTTAGTCATCAGGAAGTGCAACAAATTCTAGTGTGCATGCTGAACCGAGCTGTATGAACTTGAAACGTAGTTCACTTTGATGGCCTGCCCCTTCCCTTTGCTTTTTCTTCTTTCGGCTCTGGAGAAGAAACCAACACTGTTGATATTGGATCCGGGAATAACTTTGCCTTGCGAATGCAGTTGTCTTTGCACTGCTCCCAATGCTCGTGTCATATTCAGAAAAATCATCAGCTGCTACAAGCCCAGTATGTGTTAATATATACGGTGTTAACGAAAATTATGTAACGTGTTGTCTTTGCTTGAGCTCCCACTGGAACAGTCATATATTCTATCGCTTTGCTCCTGTTGATTTGTGGTACTTGGCTTTGTGTTGTGGGTCCGCAGGATAAGAAAATCACTCGAGAAAGATGGAACATACCCATCACCAACTTACAGTAACAGCATTTAACAGCTTATCTACTGCTTTTCAGAACCTGACATACCATTCTCCAACCAAAGTTGATTGCCTCTTTCTACTGATGTGTTAGCTGGTGACTGGCTTGTGCCGGAGCCATATTCTTTTTATGTCAGTATATCGGAACTCGGTGGGACCTTTGAAGGTACAATTTTTATTTACACCAATTTCATGCGAAATCAAAACTGACAATGTTCTATACCTCCCGAAGTAGTTTACTGGTTCATTATAATATCGAGTTACGATCCTCATGAGGACCATAAATGGCTGTATGATTGTGGCATTTAGTGTTCGATTGCAAGAAGACTTCCCGGTGTCACCCGTTCTTAAAGAATCAAAGGAATTCTGAAAGTGTCACTTTGTGCATATGGATTGCATCATAAGAGAAAAAAATCTCAGTTGCCATTTCATTCACTTTATGGCGGCCATACGTTCAACAATCTGGTGCAGGTCACATGGCTGGACTGAAATTTCTCTACTGCAAGCACTAGTTTGTAACTTTTGTATAAGCATTATCATGCTCCATGATGATACTTAAGGACCCAACTTCAGGTACGGACACCCAAATTCTCCCGTTTACATTCTGTTGTGATGAATCCTTGCAAAAAATAATCTCTGGTAGATGCACAATGTTTGATCTCTAAAATTTCTCACATGTTCGGAAATCGTCATGTTGTTCTTTTCTCTACGCATGGAAGTTCGATTTCAAAGCTAAACCGATCATAAGGCCATAGAAAGCAAGCCCCAGTCTTCATCCCTCCAGCTCTACTTGCGGCATAATCTCGAGCGCGTCGTTCCATCATCTGCTGCTGCTGCTGTAAGAAATCCCGCAGCAGATCACAGATGCTGCTAGTGGTTGCTCTCGACTTGTCCGTTGCTCGTTGGCCGTTGCTGCTGCCCTTTGTCAGTTTTCCACTTTCTGGTCTTTGTGAGCTGGTCGACGTAGCTGTGTTTTTACCATCCTCGTTATCATTGTCAGAAAATCATCGGAGGATCTGTCCCTGTGTAGCCTCTTCTGTTCCTTCTTTGACTGGGAGGCTCCAGACTCAGACTCAAAAACTTGATGCTTTCTTAATTGCAACGTTCAGTAAAGACCACATGCAGTTCTTCGAAGAAAGGGCGTTGTTTCGGCGGAGCTGATGGTGCGGGACCTTCGGAGTCTGGTTAAACTACAACAACCGGTCGAGGTATTTCCCATAGTGGAGGGGCTTATGACCCTCTGCTTCAAGTCCAGGAGGACCAGGCTGCAGCAATGGCGGCTGGCCTGTGGTTGGTGGCGGGCCTGGAGACATGGCAGTTCGGCTTCATCCCTGGCACCCATACCGTGAGCCGGACGGTCATATGGATTCGATTGCCATGTCTCCCCATCGAGTTTTGGGACAGAGTCCATACTCGAAATAGCAGTGGTAGCGGAGCGGCTCATGGAGCTCGACGGTGTTTTCAGCGAACGACGGCGGGTTGGATATGCAAGGGTGAAGGTGGAGGTCGACACCCTTCAGCCCTTGTCACCTGGGACCTTTGACCAGGGAGGGGATACGAGGTACTGGCAGGCTTTCATCTACGAAGACCTGCCAGCCTTCTGCTATCGATGTGCTCGGATCGGGCTTCAGTTGGGGAACTGCCGATTCCATGGCCTTGAGACAAAGATGGAGAAGCAGGGGGCTCCGGGATGGCGAAGGGCTCAGGCGTGCCATCTGGGGATCCGAAGGCTGGTGGAGCGGAGCCGGAGGGCTGGCCGATATTCGGCCCATGGATGGCCACTGCTCAAGCGCGGCGCAACAGGGGGCATCATGAGGAAGACGAACGAGTTCCTCCCTGAGTCGACTCAGGGGCTGAACCACTTGCACTCAGGACCGAGTCCAGCAAAGAAAGGGCCAATTGCACCCGAGTCTCTGTCGATTGCGCCTGAGTCTCTACCGGATTCTGAGGGTTGGTAGAATCCCAAGAAGCTTACCCAGCATAACTCGCTGGAGAAGAGTACCGAGGCCGGTGACTTGGCCCCGAGTCTGGTGGAGGCCACTGCGACTCACCCAGAGTCGACACCGAGTCAAAACCAACCTAGTGGAAGCCAAGCCCAGGACCAAGGCCTAGGTCCAGGCCCAAGCCGGGCGATGGATCAAGCGGTGGGGCCGCAGGAGCTGGGCCAGGTTTGCTGAAGCAGGCCAGAAGCCCGACAAGGAGGAAACCGATGGCAGTCGGGCCAGCCTGCTGGGGACCCCCCCCCCCCTCATGCCGGGTAAGGGCCCGACACACCCGCTGGGCGACTGGCTAAGGTTCCAAAGTTGGAGCCTCTCACCGGTAATTGGGGGCGGCCTCCAGGCTTTCGGAGGTGATGCACAGGGAGGCGGAGCCGGCCGAGAGCGAGCGTTCATTGCCCCCACCTCTCAGCGTGGGCTGGCAGGCCACATGGACACTGCCATGAATGGGCCTCCCCGGCGGGAGGTGACGAGCCCAGACACGGCCAAGGAAAGGGAGAGGCCAGACCCCACCATGGTGGAGGCGTGCGGGGAGGAGTCTGGCTTGGTGCAAGGCCCTGGGGCTACGAGACTCGGGAGGGTGCCCCGGGAAGAAGGCCAGGTGGGTGTCACGGGCAATGGCTCTGGTGTGCCCTCTCACGAGCCGTCACATGAGGCCGTGGCCCAACAACTTAGGCGGGCGCTAGAGGGGCCAGCGTGAGGGAGAGGAGGATAAGGGAGTGGCTGGGGCGAAGCAGGACCAGGAGGGTGCAGCCCGGGCCATCACCCCCCAAATCATGATAAAAAGATCCTCTAATGGAACTGTCGAGGAGCTAGAAAACCATCTTTTAGACCAGCTTTCTGTAGGCTGGTGCATTTGCACGACCCCGAGATTTATGTCATGTTTGAAACCCAATTGTTGGAGGCTAGTTTGCAGTGGGTGAGGTGGTCCATCTCGAGATCCTGGGGGAGCTATGCATTGGAGTCACAAGGCCTATCAGGGGGCATTATTGTGTTATGGAGGTTAGGAGGCTGCAGCATCGACATATTCTACAAATGTAGTCAGCAGGTGGTTCTGGTGATCTCTGAGGAGAATGGGTCTCCTTGGGTCCTACTGGCTACTTATTCTAGTATGGACTATAGGGAGAGAAGATCTCTATGAGAAGAGGTCACCAATCTCATCCAGCTGGGGCACCCGGTGATGATGGCGGGGGACTTCAACTGCATTGACGACCTGGAGGAGAAGTGGGGTGGGGGTGGGGGGTGGAAGGCTTTTAGCAACAAGATCGAGATCAGGGAGTTCCAGGACTTCATCCTATCCAATGGGCTTGCTGATCTCGGTTTCACCGGTCCAAGATCCACTTAGTGCAACAATAGGCTGGGGCAGGTGCATGTTTGGGAGAGGATCGATAGGGCCTTCGCTTCGACCAACTGGATCCAGAGGTTTCTGGACTTCTAGGTGCGCCACCTACTCGAGATTGCTTTAGATCACTGCCCTATCTTGGTGAGTACCTCACATGTCTTTTCAATTCATAATTCTTTTTGTTTTGAGAAGGTTTGGCTTTCCTACCCGCGGTCATAGAAAGTGGCGAGGGAGGCGTGGTGGACGCTAGTTCAGGGAGATGTGATGTACAGAGTGACTCGCAAGTTGGAGCTGACCAGGCGCCGGCTGCTCAGATGGAATAGGACGGAGGTAGGGAACACTTCAGGATGGTGGAGGAAACTAAAGGCTCCATTGCTAGACTCCAGGCTCTAAAGGACCACGGGGGCAGCCTTTCACATGTAGAGCAGAGGGAACTAAGGGGATTGCTGGTCAAGCATCACTCCCTACTCAGGAAGCAGGAGGTTTTATGGAGATAGAAATCCAGAGTTCAGTAGATTATGGAGGGTGACTAGGACACAAAATTCTTCCACCAGTCGACCATCATCCGGCGGCAGAGGAATCAGGGACATCAATGGATAGGTGATAGAGGACCCAGATACTATCAAGAGGACCATGGAGCAATTTTTTCGAGCCAGGTGGACAAAGTCAGTGGGTGGGGCAGGTGGAGATTGTGAGTCGGGCCCAGTGTCGAGGGTGTCTGGGGACGAGAACACAGCTCTGGTCATGCCGGTGTTAGATGTGGAGGTCCAAAAAGCCCTTTGGTCTTTGGGCGAGGATAAGGCCCGGTGCTCGGATGGCTTCCCACCAGTTTTTTTTGGAGAAACTGGCACATCATTAGGCAGGAGGTGACAACGGCTATCTAGCAGCTCTTTTCATCGGCGATGATGCCCGTTGAGTGGAAGAGGACCTTCATCACCTTGATACTGAAGAGGCAGGATCCGATAGAGCCGAGCCACTACCGGCCGATCAACTTGTGCACCACCTTGTACAAGATTGTAGCGAAGGTCCTAGTCCAAAGGATGAGGGGTATCCTACCGATACTCATTTGCCCTAAGCAAGGTGCTTTTATTGGGGGGCGGTCCATCTTAGACAACGTTCTCATTGCTCACGAGTTCATGTTGGATCTTCAGTGGGTGCCGGGATGCAGGAACCTGATGGGTGTCAAGCTCGATATGGAGAGAGCATACGACAGGATGCAGTGGGACTTCGTGGCTTGCTGCTTGGAGGGATTTGGCTTTCACCCAGTGTAGATCAGGTAGATTTAGGGATGTATTCTGACCCCATCTTTTGCTTTACTGATAAACGGCTATCTCTCGTAGTACTTTAAGTCATCGGTGGGGTTGAGGCAGGGATGCCCTTTGTCCCCACTTCTATTCATCATCTGCGTAGATTCCTTTCTAGAGTGCTCCGGCAAGCATCGATGATGCAGGAGGTGGAGGCTTATAGTTCAGTGGCAAGCTCGGCCTAGATATCACACCTCCTGTTTGCTGAGGAGTTCTTTTACTCTTCTAAAAATGATGGCATCCAATTGACGGCATGTTATAGTCTGCAGTTAGTTTACTTCTAGGTCATTCTAGTAAGGTGATCACTGGCACATGTAGTTGCAAGTATATTTTTAGTGTGATTTTAGAGGTAGTTTCTTTCAGAGCCGCCAAATCATTAGCATATCCTAATGATCGCATATTGTAGTTAGGAGTTAGTCTCTTGCAAGGCTTTTCACTAGCCAATCATGGCCATAGTCTTAAAGACTAAAAGAGGGAGCAGATGATTTACCTATATTGATTTGGAAATTCTTTCTTTATTAATTGCATTACATATTTTAAAATTTATGGTGATAAACATATTTTACATCATGTATTTATCAAAATATTTTGGTTCTAATTGAAAATCTTATATTTTGAAAATTGATACTTTGAGCATATTATGCTTGATCCATCTGTAGGTAAAGATGACTTCTAAGCTCTAGCTCAATCATCTCTTCTTATATTTTTCAGATGCTGAAAAATAGATTGGATATGGACTATAGGTTGTGCTAAAAGGAAATCAGGGGCTAGTCGGCCTTATACGTACTTTGCTTAAGTTAATGAATTGATAAGATAGTTGTATGTTTTTATTTTATAAGATTCTCTAAACATCATTCTAAATTTTGTTATGGTATAAATATTCTTGCTGTAGTAATATCACTACATTAAATTTGAGCTGATATTAAAGTATATGAAAAAAATGCATGCCTTATATATCCTATTGCAATTTAACCCCGAGGAAGTATGGTAGTCTACCACATGTTTGGTCCATGCCTACAAGTCGGGGTGTGACAGCTTTATTGGATGGTGGAGAAAGAGGAAGGTAAAAAGAGTGAGGGAAAGTTGTTACAGGGGTAATCAAATTTAGTTTTTTTTCTTCCTTACAAAAATAAAAAGAAAACATATCTATAGATGTTGTGCAAAGATCTTTAGTTCATCCATGTGATCAAAATGAAAAGGCTCAGGTGTTGGTGCTGGAACAATGTGTCATTTTTGTGGGAAGAACTTAGTCAAAATTAGGAGGGAGCTAATAAACTAATATTTAATGAACTTGAAAGGGGAAGGACACCCGTTTGGGGGAAGAGGGGGAGGGGAAATGGAATGGCCCCTATAAAAAGAGAGTAGGCTATTACCCATACCTACCCTATACTTGCCTCAGGCAGGATGGGTAGAGTCTTGGGGTGGGACAAGGCAAGTAGAGTTAGATGAGGCTTGTTGGACAGACTTGGTATGGTGAGGCTAAAGAAGCCAATTGTTTGTTTTGCTTCAAGGGGAAGATTATGAAGAGTTATATATATGTAGGTCGAATTTAAGGTAGATTTTTCGATTATCCGTAGCCGATAAAACCTACTCCATTAAACTTGGGTCGGGTACTCGATGGGGTAGTGTAAATTGCGACCCCTAGTAGAAGAATATCTTCTTTGGGGTGCTGGCCAAAATGTGATGTGCGCACAGGCTACATGCAGCAAGTGGTAGGAGAATCCTTGTCTTTTACGTAGGATTTAGATGGTTTGGATGGTTGCTCAGGTGTTTGACACATGCTACAGCTCAGCTCGATAGATAAATTTCAGTTCGATCCTGCCACTGAGTAAACTACGTACCCTCCTTCTTTCTTATATCTACTAGATTGGCCTTTATAGACGGACACACGTATATTCTCGGGCTAAAAAGAGAATGAAGGATTTTTTATTAAAAACATATTTAATTCTCAATTTTCTAGAAAAAGTTTAAATTCTTTCTTAGAAAACGATAAATATTTAAGAGTTTGAAAACTCTAACCACGGATGTAAGTACAAAATAACTGATATACATAGTTAATTATGAAATATCCACAACACATCTATTTAAACTATCACATCTCGTACTTAGACTCGGGAATAGAATCATCCAAGAACCCCAAACTACATATTTTCTTGCAGAAATAATTAATCTGACTAATTTTTCTTGCAAAATTGATTACTAAGTGAATTTTTTATGCAAAATCTAAGAAAAAGGAAAAATCATTTATATATTTTGGAAAAGAAATTTATATATGTTTCCTGATGTTGGATAGAGCTCGATGCTCGGTTCATAGTAAAATATATTCCCACATAATTTTAATCATATATTCCGAACCCAAGTAATGCATGGGCTAGAGAGTACCAAAATGAGTGATCTTTTTCTAGACATTTTTAGTGGTATAGATATAGAAAGAATTAAAATGAGTGAACTCTATTTGTTTTACATAGAAATTTATTATGAAATATTTCCGTGCAGATTAATAGATTGAAAGACAAAAATCCATAAACTAGTGAACGTAGACACTGAAGGGAAAACATCGATAGCTAATAAGAACCCTTCAGAACTTGGTGCAATCCGCGGGAGCAAAGGAGAGCTTCTGGTTCTCGAGATCATAGCCAATGTTGAAGTTCTGCTGAGCAATGTTGCCAATGATCCCAAGCTCCTCGGTCGGCACGATAGCAAGGCACACAGTATTCTCGTGATACAGAATGAACGTATTGACGGAGCTCAATGTCAAAGCCGCCCCCTCGAACTCGAACGTGATATCCGGGAGTTGTACTTCCCGGCTTTTGCTGACATCGAAGCACAGGTTGAACAACCCTTGGGGATCTTTTACCGTCGGGAGATCGATGATGTTCGTCAACTTATCCTCCAATGATTGCACCAGGCTTGAATCGAGCATCGTCAGGGTCGTGCCTGAGTCGACTATAACATCCCCGCTATTCACCGGGATGCTATCGCCGTCGACGGTAAGGCTCTGGAGAGAAACGGTGTAGAAAGTGTTTTGCCGACCCGGGATAAGAGGAGTGGATACCATATGCCGGCCCGAGACTACCGCGTCGGCACCAAAGCTGATCTTGCTCGAGACGGATTTTTCGGAGTGAGGAACCAAGCAGTAGGAGAATTTCTTGTCAATGACGGAGCCCAGCTGGGAAACCAGAGACAAAGGACCGCCGCCGAGGCCGACAAGCCCGGCGGTTGCGTTGCTGAAGCTCCCTTGGCTATCATGCGAGCATCCGAACGCCACCTTGGGGATTTTGACGGGGCGGCCGCCGGCGACGTCGAAGGTGAAGGTCTCGGATGCAAGATTGCCGGAAGTGTGCGATCCATCTCCGTAGCTGTAGGTGTACTGGCACGTGGAGCTGTCGCTCGAGCAGCTCGGACGGGGGAGATTGGCGCAGGCGTCCGCCTGGCATGAGATGTCGCGGTAGGTGGAAGATTTTGTGGGATCGAAGAGGGGGGAATCCTGCGGGTAGCAGCCTTCGCAGGGCTCGCAGTCGGTCCAGGTAAGGTCGCTGCCGGTGTCGGCGATGGCGAAGAACTTGTTGGCCGGCGTGCCGATGTTGACCTCCATGAGGTAGGCCGCGATGTCAGAGACGACCGGGGACTGGTAAGTGCCATCGGAGGCAGCCAGGGAGAAGGCACGGCGGAGGTGGTCGGCGCGGGCAATGGATTGGCGGGCGTTCTCGAGGACCCGGTCGGATAGAGTTTTCGAAGGGTCGTAGAGTGGGGACTTTGGAGAGTCACGGTGGATGAGCTCGACGGTGAAGCCTCCCTTGGCCGAGGCCAGGAGAGGGAGGAAGAGGAGGAGGAGCGAGGAGAGAGCAAGAGAAGAGGAAGCCATTGTCTGATTTCTGGATGTGTTGGCGGAGCTGGTGAAGTGGTGGAGTATTTAAAGCCGGGGAAAATGAAGGGGTGTGCTCCGTGTGGAGGGATATCAGAAGGTGAAAGGATTCGCCGGAGATCGATGCACAGGCATGAATGCAGTGAAGCTGGACATTCTTCGGTCAGCCTGCATGGACCTTCTATCTTCGGCAACGTTCCATTCTGGGCCTGACATGGTAATGGGATTGTTCCTAATATGACGATTTGATTTTATTATTTCTTTCCTGTACATGTATGCCGACTTGATCTGACGTACGTCTGTACGATGTAAATAGGCACTTGATCTGCCGTCTGTTCGCCTCGTGGGGAAGGGGCAAACTTGGAGCGAGGGAAACCTGGAAAATCCAGGTCCTATTTGGTATTTATTTTCGGTAAATCAATATTTTTTATATTTGTTGTCCAGAGGAAAATCCGTTGATTTTTTCCATAATTAAATTTCCTTCATTTGGGAGAAAGAGAAGTGAAGAAAAGCTATTACACAAAGACATTAAAGACGTTACCATGACTTACCTATATTGATTAAAAACATTAAAGGCTAAAAGAAGGAGGAGATGATTTACCTATATTGATTTGAAAATTCTTTCTTCATTAATTGCATTACATATTTTAAAATTTATGATCATAAAAAATAAATTTTAAAATATAGGATCAAGCATTAAATGATTTACTTGGGCATGAATTGAATTATTATTGCATCAAAATTCATGTTGATTTAATCACTTTTCATGTTTGCAATCTAATATGGCTATGATCACATGGGTTCAAAATAAAGTCTCTTTCCAAACCTCCAGTGCAATCACTGGCACATACCAATTGACGGCATATTATAGTCTGGAGTTAGTTTACTTTCAGTTATTCTAGTAGGGTGAGATGGCTGACACTTGTAGTTGCAAGTATATTTTTAGCGTGATTTTAGAGGTAGTTTCCTTCAGGGCTGCTAAATCATTAGCATATGCTAATGATCGCATATTGTAGTTAGGAGTTCGTCTCTTGCAAGGCTTTCCACTAGCTGATCATAGCCATAGTAAAGGCTAAAAGAGGGAGCAGATGATTTACCTATATTGATTTGAAAATTCTTTCTTAATTAATTGCATTACATATTTTAAAATTTATGATCATAAACATATTTTACATCATGTATTTATCAAAATATTTTGGTTATAATTGAAAATCTTATATTTTGAAAATTGATGCTTTAAGCATATTATGCTTGATCCATCTAGAGGTAAAGATGACTTCTAAGCTCTAGCTCAATCATCTCTTCGTATATTTTTTAGATGCCGAAGAATAGATTGGATATGGACTATAGGCTGAGCTGAAAGGAAATTAGAAACTAGTTGACCTTATATGTGCCTTGTTGTAGTAATATCACTACATTGATTTTGAGTTGATATTTATATGTATGATAAATGCATGCCTTGTATATCCTATTGCAATTTAACCCTGAGGAAGTACGGCCACCTACCACATGTTCGGTCCATGCCTACAGGTCGGGGTGTGACAACTTTATTGGATGGTGGAGATAGAGGAAGGTTAAAGGAGTGAGGGAAAGTTGTTACAAGAGTAATCAAATTTAGTTTTTTGCTTTCTTACAAAAATAAAAAAGAAAACATAACTATGGATGTTGAGCAAAGATCTTTAGTTCATCCGTGTGATCAAAATGAAAAGGCTCAGGTGTTGGTGTGTCATTTTTGTAGGAAGAGCTTAGTCAAATTTAAGAGGAAGCTAATAAACTAATGTTTAATAAACTTGAAAGGAAAAGGACACTCATCTGGGGGGAGGGAGGGAAAATGGAATGGCCCCAATAAAAAGAGAGGGGAATAGAGATGGCAACGGATCAGATGTGGATCGGATAGGCCATTACCTATACCTGCCCAGTACTTACCTCGGGGCCAGGCAGGGTGGGTAGAGTCTCAGGGTGGGACAAGGCGAGCAGAGTTAGACGAGGCTTGTTAGACAGATTTGGTATGGTGAGGCTAAAGAAGCCAATTGTTTATTTTGCTTCAAGGAGAAGATTATGAAGAGTTATATATATGTAGGTCGAGTTTAAGATAGATTTTTTGATTATCCGTAGCCGCCCTAAATCCGATAGGATGGGGTAAAACCTACCCCATTAAGCTTGGGTCGGGTTGGGTCGGGTACCCGATAGGGCAGTGTAAATTGCCACCCCTAGTAGAAGAATATCTTCTTTGGGGTGCTGGCCAATATATGATGTGTGCATAGGCTACATGCAGCAAATGGTGGGAGAATCCTTGTCTTTTATATAGGATTTAGATGGTTTGAACGGCTGCTCAGGTGTTTGACATATGCTACAGCTCAGCCCGATAGATAAATTTCAGATCGATCCTGCCATTGGCTAAACTATCCTCCTTGTTTCTTGTATCTACGAGATTGGCCTCTATAGACAGACACACATATATTCTCGGGCTAAAAAGAGAATAAGGATTTTTTATTGAAAACATATTTAATTTTAATTTTCTAGAAAAAGTTTAATTTCTTTCTTAGAAAACGATAAATATTTAAGAGTTTGCAAACTCTATCCATGGACGTAAGTATAAAATAAGTGATATGCATAGTTAATTATTAAATATGCACAAGACATCTATTTAAACTTTTGCATCTTGTACTTAGACTCCGGAATAGAATTATCCAAGAACCCTAACTATATATTTTCTTGCAGATAAAATAAATCTGATTTGTTTTTTTTTGCAAACTTGATTACAAAGTGAATTTTTTATGCAAAATTTAAAAAAAAAGGAAAAATCCTTTATATATTTTGGACAAGAAATTTATATATGTTTTCTGATGTTGGATAGAGCTCATTCGGATCATAGTAAAATATATTCCCACATAATTTTAATTCCGTACCCAAGCAATGGGTGGGCCGAAGAGTACCAAAATGAGTGATCTTTTTTCTAGACATTTTTAGTGGTATAGATATAGAAAGAATTAAAATGAGTGAACTCTATTTGTTTTACATAGAAATTTATTATGAAATATTTCGGTGCAGATTAATAGATTAAATGGAAAGACAAAAGTCCATAAACTAGTGAACGGAGACACTGAAGGGAAAACATCGATAGCTAATAAGAACCCTTCAGAACTTGGTGCAATCCGCGGGGGAAAAGGAGAGCTTCTGGTTCTCGAGATCATAGCCAATGTTGAAGTTCTGCTGAGCAATGTTGCCAATGATCCCAAGCTCCTCGGTCGGCACGATAGCAAGGCACGCAGTATTCTCGTCATACGGAATGAACGTATTGACGGAGCTCAATGTCAAAGCCGCCCCGTCGAACTGGAACGTGATATCCGGGAATTGTACTTTCCGGCTTTTGCTGACATCGAAGCACAGGTTGAACACCCCTTCGGGATCTTTTACCGTCGGGAGATCGATGATCTTCGTCAACTTATCCTCCAATGATCGCACCAGTCTTGGATCGAGCATCGTCAGGGTCGTGCCTGAGTCGACTATAACATCCCCGCTATTCACCAGGATACTATCGCCGTCGACGGTAAGGCTCTGGAGAGAAACGGTGTAGAAAGTGTCGTTAAGACCCTGGATAAGAGGAGTGGATACCACATTCCGGCCCGAGACTACCGCGTCGGCACCAAAGCTGATCTTGCTCGAGACGGATTTTTCGGAGTAAGGAACCAAGCAGTAGGAGAATTTCTTGTCAATGACGGAGCCCAGCTGGGAAACCAGAGACAAAGAACCGCGGGCGAGGCCGACAAGCCCGGCGGTTGCGTTGCTGAAGCTCCCTTGGCTATCATGCGAGCATCCGAACGCCACTTTGGGGATTTTGACGGGGCGGCCGCCGGCAACGTCGAAGGTGAAGGTCTCGGATGCAAGATTGCCGGAAGTGTGCGATCCATCTTCATAGCCGTAGGCGTACTGGCACGTGGAGCTGTCGTTTGAGCAGCTCGCATGGGGGAGATTGGCGCAGGCGTCCGCCTGGCATGAGATGTCGCGGTAGGTGGAAGATTTTGTGGGATCGAAGAGGGGGGAATCCTGCGGGTAGCAGCCTTCGCAGGGCTCGCAGTCGGTCCAGGTAAGGTCGCTGCCGGTGTCGGCGATGGCGAAGAACTTGTTGGCCGGCGTGCCGACGTTGACCTCCATGAGGTAGTCCGCGGTGTCAGAGACGACCGGGGACTGGTAAGTGCCATCGGAGGCAGCCAGGGAGAAGGCACGGCGGAGGTGGTCGGCGCGGGCGATGGAGCGGCGGGCGTTCTCGAGGACCAGGTCGGATAGAGTTTTCGAAGGGTCGTAGAGTGGGGACTTTGGAGAGTCGCGGTGGATGAGCTCGACGCTGAAGCCTCCCTTGGCCGAGGCCAGGAGAGGGAGGAGGAGGAGGAGGAGGAGGGAGGAGAGAGCAAGAGAAGAGGAAGCCATTGTCTGATGATTTCTGGATGTGTTTGCGGAGCTGGTGAAGTGGTGGAGTATTTATAGCTGGGGAAAATGAAGGGGTGTGCTCTGTGTGGAGGGATATCAGAAGGTGAAAGGATTCGCTGGAGATCGATGCACGGGCTGCATGCAGTGAAGCTGGACATTCTTCGGTCAGCCTGCATGAACCTTCTATCTTCGGCAACGTTCCATTCTTGGCCTGATATGGTAATGGGATTGTTCTTAATATGACGATTTGATTTTATTATTTCTTTTTTTTTTTTTGGTAAATGCGGCATTTATATAGCTCTAACTTGAGTACATCCTGCCAGAAAGTAAAAAGTATAAAAGAGAGGGAATATCTCCTATAGCTGTCCATAGAAAATCTCTGGAGTGCCGAGCGACGAAGGAGGTGACCCAATCTGCTGCTCTGTTCGCCTCCCGAAACACATGTACTGCCTGCAGCCCACCCATCTCCTGAACCAGCCTGCGAGTCTCTCTGATAAGAGGATGGCCATCCCCATATCTATCCACACCTCGGATTCAGTCAATCACCACAGAAGAGTCCCCCTCGAGATACACCCTCTCGGCTCCAAGGGTCCTCCTCGCATATGTCAGCCCCTCCCATGCAGCCCAAAGCTCTGCCCCTACAACAGTAATCCCAGGAGTGCGCCGGCCTCCGGCTGCTACTAGTCTGCCAAAAGAATCTCTGATCACGAATCTGATACCTCCAGATACACCATCCACCGACATACCACCATCGAAATTCACTTTGAGATGACCAAAGGGTGGGGGCACCCAAGAAACAAGGGCGAACTTGGGCGTTATAACAGCAGAAAGAGTGCCCCAGATGTCCCTGGCCATCTCAGAAGAGAACAACGTGGTAGCTGCGGTGACCTCCCTCGCCTGCAATACAGCTCTCTCCACCACCAGCCTCGGAAGCGACCGCCTGCCCTCAAATATGCCAGCATTCCTGTCCAACCAGATGTGGTAGGCCAGATATGCTCTGAGGATCCCCCCTCCCAAAGTCTGGGACTCCACATAGAAACACTCAGCAAATGGATCATATCCTATACCGACTCCACCACTTGGGATAAGGGAGCAGGTGATCTACTCCATATCTCTCTCGTCCTAGGACACTGCAAAGGAGCATGATCAATAGTCTCCTCAGTCTCCGTACACACCCCACAGAACTGGGTGACCCGCACTCCTCGCCGAACTAGCAAGCTTCTGGTTGGTAGGCATCCCCATGCCACCTTCCAGATGAAAAGCGCCACGCGTGGGTGAATCCGCATCCTCCAAATCCATCCTCCCTCAATCTGCCGAGCCGGCTCCCTACTGTACAAAGCGTGGAGATCCCTAGCTCGTATCCGCGTCCGGCCTGATGACCTCCAAACTAACCTGTCAGGCTCCTCCCGGGCTGGTACCGGAAGGGCCAGAACCAACTCTGCCAGTTGCTCCCCAAACACCTTCCGAATCAGCCCAGTCCTCCATCGACCCCCAGCAGAGTCCATCAAGTCACATACTCTGTATCCACTCAACCTTGTCGAATCCACCATGATCGGCAGCCGGCTGATCGGCTGCTCAATCACCCAGCTATCCTCCAAAACATCGATAGATCGCCCGTCCCCGATGGCCCATCTAATCTCCGGAAGCACCAACATGGCTCTGGCACACATCTCCCTCCAAACCGGTGAGTGGTGACGGCCAGCCCGTATCCCGGGCAACAAAGGACCATACTTGGCCCTCATCAATGAGGACCACATGCTGTCGGGCTCCAGCATAAATCTAGCTACATGCCGTGCCGCTAAAACCTCCCACCTCACCACCAATGACTACACCCCCAAACCTCCCAATCTGGTCAGCTGACACACAACCTCCCATGCCAATAAGTGAATCCCATCTCTACCCCTACTCCTTCCCCAGATGAAGTTCCTAAAGAGCTGCTCAAGAGTCCTCAGAAATGTCACTGGAATGAGAGAGTTGGATAGAAAGTAAGTAGGGATCGAAGTAAGGACTGACCGAACCAAAGTAATCCTCCCCATCATCGATAATGTATGCATCTGCCATCCCTCCAATCTATGTCTGATACTAAGCTCCAGAGAGGAGCAGTCTCTGCTGCGTAGTCGCTGACCTGAAAGAGGAATCCCCAAGTATCTCAAAGTACCATCCTGCTCACCTACCCCCAAAATCTCCAAAATAGAATTCTTCACTGCCAATGTAGCCTTCGGGCTGAAGTAGATAGCTGATTTTGACAAATTGATACTCTGACTCGACACTGCACAATAGTCCCGAAGTATCCTACTGATGACTCCTGCGGCCTGTCAAGACGACCGGGCTAGCAATAAGCAATCATCGGCGAATAGCATGTGAGAGATCGGAGTAGCCCCCTCCACTGGCCTATAGACCTCTAACTCACTCATAGACACAGCAAATCAAATAGCTCTCGAGAGTGCATCTACACAGATAATGAAAAGCAGGGGGGAGAGAGGACATCTCTGTCGCAATCCTCTAGATGACTCAAAGAAATGGGACGGCATGCCATTCACCAAAATAGCAAAAGAGGGGCCCCGAACACATCCCATGACCCAGCTAATCCATCTCACAGGAAAACCAAACCCCTGCAAGGACTGCTCCACAAAATTCCATCTCATCCTGTCGTAGGCTCTCTCTATATCAAGCTTGATCCCCATCAAGCTCCTCCTCCTCGGGGCCCTACGAAGATCAAACATAAACTCCTGTGCAATAAGCACGTTGTCAGTGATACTCCGCCCTCCCACAAAAGCCCCCTGCTCTGGACTAATCAGCCTCGGGAGAATGTCCCTCAACCTAACGGCAAGTATCTTTGATGTAGCCTTGTACATGGTCGTCCACAGGCTAATCGGGCGAAAGTGCCCCGGCTCGGTAGCATCCTGCCGCTTCGATATCAATGTGATGAACGTCCTCTGCCAGTCAGCAGACAATGTAGCTGTGCTGAAAAACTGCTGTATGGCTGCCGTCATGTCCTGTCCCACAATCGACCAATATCTCCGAAAGAACAACGGAGGAAAGCCGTCCGGCCCTGGAGCCTTGTCCCCCTTAAGGGACCAGACCGTCTCCCTAATCTCCCTCTCCGATACTGGCTTGATCAGTGCTGCAATCTCCTCCTTCGTCACCCCTGCCAGAGGCATCGGAATATCTACTGGGCCCACACCCCCTGTCTCCTCGATCCACCTAGCCCTGAAGAAGCTCTCCAAAATCCTCGGTATCATATCCGGATCCTCCAACAACTGCCCATCCTCACCTCTGATGGCTCTAATCCTGTTCTGATGCCTCCTGATCAATGTCGCCTGATGGAAAAATCTGGTATTCCGATCCTCCTCCAAAATCCACTGTACCCTCGACTTCTGTCTCCAGAGTATCTCCTGCTGTCTGAGAAGAGAATCATGCAACGCCAAATGTGATCTGAGCTCCCCCATCTCCTCCTCCGATAAACCTCCACTCTGGGCCTCCTGGGACTGAAGTCTGGTAATGGCCTCCTCTGAATCCTCAATCCTCCTGAAAATATTCCCCACCTCCTCGTGGTTCCACCTCCTCAATCGTCTTCTTGTCAGTTTCAGTCTCCGGGACATCCGGTACATAGCATCCCCCCTGACCGGTACACTCCATGCCTCCCTGATCATCTCCCAAGATCGCGGATAGCAAAGCCAAAGCTTCTCAAATCTAAAAGGAGAACATACATGAATAAATGCCTCAGTACTCACCAATAATGGATAATGGTCCGACGCTATCCTCGGCAAATGTCTGACATGATGCTCTGGAAAGCACTGAACCCACCCACCAGTAGCACAAGCTCTGTCCAGTCTCTCCCATACTCGGTATATCCCTGCTGATTATTGCACCAAGTGAACCGCGGACCCGAAAAGCCCAAATCAACCAATCCATTCGAGTCGAGAAAATCTTGAAACTCCTTAATTTTCCTTTTGTAAGTGAAGGGATTCCCTCCCATCTTCTCCTGGGCACTGACAATGCAGTTAAAATCACCTGCCATCAACATAGGTTGACCCTGCCTGATCAGTTGAGAAGCCTCCTCCCACAAAATCCTCCTCTCCCTAAACTCGGTACTAGCATACACAGCTGCAAGGACCCATGGATTGCCGCTACCCTCCAAGATTACCATAATCACCTCTTGAGTACAAACATTAAAAATGTCAACTCTGCATTTGCTCTGAGCCCAAGTGACAATAATACCTCCCGAGAGGCCTTGAGATTCCACTGCATAGAACTCCCAAGACCTCGGCACTGCCCTCCTTGCCTTTTGTAGGCTCCTCCCCGATAACCGGGTCTCTAGTAAAACAAAAATATCCGGGTTATGCTGATGCACCAATCTGCGGAAAGCCGGGGCAAAGGAAGGTTTTTCCGCTCCATGGCAATTTCATAGGATAACTTTCATGATACACTCGATGAGGCTGCACGGTCCACTCCCCCAAGACCGCTACCAACATCTACCTTCACGCTCCTCTCCCCTTCAATCTACACGACATTAGGATTTAACCCCTTAGCTGAATCCATCATTTGAAGCAACAATTGGAGATGCCTCCCTTCACTATTCAATAGTGCCAAATGGCACGCCATGTCAACAGACCCCTCCTCACGGCCCTCTGCTTCCCCCCGCTGCCCACTGCCAACTCCAGCACAGCCAGACTCCCCTATCTGCACAAGACCCTTCATTGATGAAACTCGCTTCACTGTTCCTTGTGCCGAATGGCACACTACAGGGTCAAGGGGCTTTGATGGGCGCTAGTTAGCACCTTCAACCTCCGCACCGACCTCCCCAGACCCACCATCAGTGCCACCATTATTTGGGCGTGCTAGCCGGCACGCCTTGCTCTTTGTCCTCCCATCAAGGCCTGAGCCGTCCCCCACTCCTAGCCCATCATCCCCTACACCCAGCGATGGCAACCTCCCATGTCCGGTCATAGGCTCATCAACCTCACCGGAATCCTGCCTCGTCACCGTCCGCTTCCGCCAGTCCGCCGCTACCGGCACTGCCCGAGCCACACCCCTCCAAGGTTTCTTGGGTGTCCACGGCTGCCGGTTCCTCTGATTATCTCCAGTCTGGAGATCAGCTGTTGCCGCCACAGGTGGTGGCGAACTTCAGCTCCACCGGCGATCCCCATCCCCCCTACACGCCGAACGGGAGGCTGCCGAATCCTGCACCCCTGGAAGCACAAACTTGGATGAGGACGAAGATGCCGGGCCATCCAGAGTCTGGGTCGACCGAGTCTTGGGGAGGCCGAATCCACTAGGCCTCTTGAACGGGCTTGGACCCGATCCGTAGGGCGCCCTTTCCTTAAAAGCACTTGGGCCTGGCCCGTTGGGCCCCTTCGTCGGACCGTCTGTAAGGCTCCGCCCAGTGGGCTCCTCCGTCTGGACCTCCACTGGGCCCTTCCCCTCCCTGCTCGAATGGAGGACCATCATCCCAACTGTCCGCCCTCCCAATGGGATGCCGTTTGAAGCCAAGCCTCCGCCCGATATGTCGCCCGCCTTCGCCATCTCCGACGACCTCCGCCGGGCCACTTTGGATAGATATTGCCACCCCTCCGAGTCCGGCGTAGCGATGGGCAGACTCACCCCCTTTCTGGTTGGAACAGGGGGGCCCTGTGCCGAGCCGGAACTGGACGGGACCGCTGGCTTCTCCTTCCGGCTGTCCACCTTGGGCATCCTCCCTTGTCCGAGGCAGTGAGTGGCCAACCAAGGGCCATACAGCAAAGGTTCCTCCTTCCCAAACTCCGTTCCTCCCACTGGAATGGTAGCCTTCAGTAGGTTTGTTCCTTCTCCATCATTCCCTTCTCTGTGGCTTCCTCCTATCTCCTCCTCACCCACCGCGGCAGAGTTTGAAGCGCAGTTGACCCTTCCATGGCCAACCTGCCCACATCTGAAACAATACTCTGGCAGATTTTCATACACGAATGCCTGCCAGAATTTTCCCCCACAATCCTCCGAACTGCCATTGACGAACATGCCTGGCTTCAAGGGAGTGCTAATGTCCAGCTCTATCTTCACCCTTGCGAAGCCCCGCTTCTTCCCCTGATCCGTGGCGCCGTCCAGGGCCAACGGTCTCCCTGCCTTCGCTGCCAAGCGGAGTATTATCTCCTTCTCCCAGTAATCTAGTGGCAAACGAGGGAGTATTATTTCTTTCGGGTACATGTATGACGACTTGATCTGACGTCTATCCGCCTCGTGGAGAAGGGGCAAACTCGAAGGAGCGAGGGAAACCTGGAAAATCCAGGTTCTATTTGGTATTTGTTTGCTGTAAATCAATATTTGTTATATTTGTGGTCTAGAGGAAAATCAGTTGATTTTTTTTACATAATTGATCTTCGATTGTTTCCTTCATTTGGGAGAAAGGGAAGCGAAGGGAAGCTATTCCACATAGACATTAAAAACATTACTATGATTGCTATGCAAAGATGGAAAGATATATCCATATGTCATTAATTACAGTATATCTCATATTTCCATAGCAAGTGACGACATTTTCTAATCGTTCGAAAATTCCCATAAAGTAATTTTCAAAAGTTAAATTCAAATGCAGATTCAGCCGTCAAAACTCAAAACCAAACGTTCAATTCCCACTGGCTTGGATGTAGATGTAGATGTAGCATAATTATGTCCAGCCCATTAATTTTGTACGCAATTATAATCTAACTTGAAATTACAATTATGTAAATTCGAGCTAGAAATAAAATAATGACACATCGTGCATTAAATACACAGGATACCAGAGTATTGCAAAACTTGAGTACAGGCTTTTTGTAGGATCACTACAGCAAAAATTAGTTTTTCCGACTCTTTTCTGCCGACGCAAGAAAGAAGCGTCGGCAATTTTCTGAGCATACAAAAATTTGCCGACACTTTTTAGTAGCGCCGGTGGAGATGAAACTAAGACTGTTGCCCAGATAGACAACCCAAGAGGGGGGGGTGAATTGGGTTTTAAAATAATTTGGGTATTTAAAACGATGTGGATAAGTAATTAAAACTAGTGTAAGTTATTTAATTAATTACTATGTGCTGTGAGTGATATGAAAGGAAGAAGAATAGAGACACGCAATCACAAACACCAAGTTTTATAGTGGTTCGGAGCTAACCCTTGCTCCTACGTCCACTCCCCAAGTCTCACTTGGGAATTCACTATAACCCCCTTGGATTACAGCCGGTTGTTTTCCAAGCTCACAACCAAACTTGTTGTTTTACGAGCTCACAACGAACTCGGTCGGTTTTCCCAGGCTCACCGACTAGAACCACCCCGATTGTTTTCTCGGGATCACAATCGAACCCTTACACACGTTGATTTTACACTCAGCTCACCAACCAACCTCAATCCCCTTGATTCAATCCCCCGATTGAACCAAGCAAATACAATGTGTAAATAAAAAGAAGAAACAGAAAAATACAGCTTCTCAAAAGCAGATAAAAGACAATATGAACAATAAATGAAGTTAAAAAGCCTCAAACGCTTTTAGGTTGGAGAAGAGGAATGGATTCTTAAACTTCTGGTCTCCTCTTGAGTGAGTAGTCAACTTGAATGCAGGAGGAGAAGGCTTTAATTGCTGGGAAGATGTAGGTGGATGCAGTAAATGCAGATCTTCCTCTTTTTCGTTGAAGAACACGTTGCAGAGCTTGAATGCTTGATTAGTTGGAGTGGAATGGTTCTTCTCTGCCTTGCTACAGTCTTCTGTGGCTATTTAAACCAACCCCCACGGAAACTAGCCGTTAGAGAGCTTTTTCTGCCCGTTCTGCACACTCTGCGCAGCCTGACAATGTGTCCGTTGGTGGGTTAGAGTCGACTCGCGCGATCAGGAGTCGACTCGGCTGTAGCGGGAGTCGACTCAAGCTTTTCCGGAGTCGACTCGGCAACTGTTCCAAATTTGAATTAAAGTTGCCTTCACGACTGGGAGTCGACTCGTCTTGACCTGGAGTCGACTCGCCAACTTCTGGAGCTGACTTGGCAATTTCGGAGTCGGCTCATCCACTGAAGTCCGTGGATCCAATTTTGAATTTGATCCACTCGAGTCGACTCGACTGTCCTGGGAGTCGACTCGAATCTCAGAGCCCGAACTCCCGATTCTCTGTCTTTTGGCTCGTCCAGTCTTGGAATCGACTCGAACTTCCTCGGAGTCGACTCGGCTCTCAGTTTCCGAAACTTGGTCTTCTGCCTTTTTGATGTGAAGCTGTCTTGGAGTCGACTCGAGCTGTCTGGGAGTCGACTCGAATCTCAGAGGCAGTAACTTGGTCTTCTGTCTGTTGATGGTCGCGGAGTCTTGGAGTCGACTCGCATATTGCGGGAGTCGACTCGAATCTCAGAGTCCGAAAATTGCTCTCTGACTTTTTCTTGTGTTCCTCTGAGAGTCGACTCTCACCTTCTTTGGAGTCGACTTGCCATCCATCGGAGTCGACTCGCGTTTCACTGGAGTCGACTCGAATCTCAGACCCGAAAACTGCTCTCTGACTTTTTCTTTGTGTTCCTCTTGGAGTCGACTCTTACTATCCTGGAGTCGACTCGATGAACATCGGAGTCGACTCGCACACTTCGGGAGTCGACTCGTTGACAGGTTCTGAGTTGAAGCTTTCAGTTCGTCTGTCTGTTCTCAATCGGAGTCGACTCGTACTGATCCGGAGTCGACTGGAGCTCGTGCCAGTGAACTTGATACGCTTGGAGTCGACTCGTGATACTCTGGAGTCGACTCGAGTCTCAGACTTTGGTTCAAGCTGACTTCTTAACTTATCCAAAAATTATGAACCAAGTCTTGAGACACTTAGACAAGATTTTCACTGAAACACTTAATTGAATTCATTAGTAAACAAGAAATATACTCAATTGCTTTGATCTCATCAAAATCAAATAGGGTTTTAATCAATCACTCCACAATCTCCCCCTTTTTGATGATGACAAAACACTGAGTATATGTAAAGTGAATTGCACAATAAACAATGAAATAAAATCCATAAATGAATTCAAATGTCTGGTAATTCAATTTATCCAAGCTTGAAAGGAGTGAAACAATAAATTTCGGAGTTAAAGCTCCCCCTTTCATTTGGAATTATATAAGCCTTCATATTATACAATCAATTGTTTGGCTTATATGTCATTAATGATTTTGCTTGATTAAAATTCAGATTCTCCCCCTCAACATATGTATTCTACTATGTTTTGATTCTTTGAATTTTCTTTAATGCTTTGAAGTTTTTGAACTGAATTTTTTTTGGTTTTTAGAGGAAAAATCTGTCAATTTGTTCTTAAGTAGGATTCAGCTAATCTCCAAATATCCCTTGAATAGATTCTGGAGATTACTCCATTAGGAGCCCCAAAAGAGAGATAATGAGCCTCGAGGTACCGAATCCACTAAGAACGAATTTGTGTGTTTTAAGAGTTTATCTTTTTATTGATTTCCATTGATTCTTTTTACATATTTTATGCATATTTTTCTCCCTTTTACATATTTTATACATATTTCTCCCCCTTTTTGTCATCATATCAAAAAGGAGGTAATCAAAACACACAATCAAACATAGATCAAAAGGCACATTATTGAAGAAAAATGCGGCTACTCATTGTATTAATTTGTATGTAAGTACATTTCAGAATACAATAAGTAACGTAAAGCAATACATGTCAAAGCAAAATACAAAAAGTAGCTACGGTCTCCTTGAGGATGTAGGTCCTCCTCTCGAGGATGTATCTCCTCCTCTCGAGGATGTGACTCCTCCTCTCGAGGATGTGGCTCCTCCTCTCGAGGATGTATCTCCTCGAGGCATGCGCTCCACGAGTGATTGGACCGCATTGGTCACGTTCTCTAGCTGGCGAATGATGGCCTGGATGGCCCTGCTCTGTGTCGTATCCAGCTCGAGTACTGACTTCTGCAGTCCGTCCAGCTTGTCGATGAGCACATTCGACAAGCGCTCGGCCCCTGCGGTGGTGGTGGACATGTCACGGCCGATGTCATCCCGCATCTGTCGAGTGGTGCTCGTGACCTCACTCATGCTGTGGATCTGGGCCTGTATCAAGGTCCTCATGTTGTATATCTCTTGCCGCACCTCAGCCGTCATGTCTGTCACGGCTGTCAGGAAAGGGACCAATGCGGAAGATGTGGGCGCAGGAGAGGGAGTAGGCACCGCACCCCGGAGCTCCTGGAGCAGATCTCGGACTATCTCCTGCCGCAGCTCCCGGAGCTGCTCAGACGAGATCCGGACCTCCATAGGCTGAGTGGCTGAGGAGGAGGGTCCGGCTGAGGTGGTAGGAGCAGGAGTGGATGGAAGATCTGGATGGTCTGGAAGGTCTGGGTAGTCTGAATCGGGCTCAGGACTGGGGGAAGGTCTGGTGGTCTGTGAGGTGAGGGACGACTTCCTAACCCAGATCCCCTCTCTCTTCCGAAACCCCATCCTGTGTAGGGTCCCTGCACGCGTGCGATCAGTCCATCGCAATACGCGAAAAGGCTCCTCCTCAGGAATGGGAATCTCGTACTCCCTAAACAGAAGGGTGAATATCATGCCGTATGGGAGGGTGAGCCTAGGTCTATCTAGGGGCTCACACATATACCTATAGATGAGTTTGGGGAAGTTGATCGGGGTGTCCTGAAGAATATAAAACATAAGAGCTAGGTCTCTCTCATTTATAAAATCAAATCTCCCTGTCTTAGGGAAGATGGACCTAGACAGTATACTCAAAAGGATCCGCACCTCAATCGGTAGTGAGCTAGCGGATACCTCGTCTAGAGGTGACTGGGGTGGATGCCCTAGAACGGTCGTAAGGGCCTCAACCCTGTCCTCAGGGTGTGTGGGAGCCACCCCTACTAATGGAAGGTGGAGGATGTGGGCAATAAGATCCTCTGTAACAAACAGAGGGACACCGGCTACTGTGCCCTCGATACCCCCATCTCCCCGATGGACGGTACCATAGAACTCTCTAACAAGGCCAGGGTAAGTGGGGAGATCTAAAGTGAGGAAGTACTCTAATCCCTGTGCCCTAAGCCTATCACCTATGGTGAACCCTTCCCGGGAGAGATAGTCGAAATCGACATATCTCCCGGTGGTGACGGCCTTCCCGGCCAATGGCCTCGCGGGAACCGCCCTAGGCGGGGAACGAGCCGGAGGTGGTTGCCTCGCGGGATCGTGCCGCGCCTTGGAGCGCCGCTCGGGACCGGCCTCGGGTCGGGACCTCTTCCGGACAACGGTCTTACGCGGCATTATGACCTAGACGGAATGAAAAACCTAAAGGATGGAGAAAGGTCGACGGAGGAGGCTTGGGACCGACCGGGGGCGACCTAGGAAGGGATGAAAAACCTAAGAACCGGTGAAAGATCGACGGAAAAGGGGTTGGAGACGATCGGGGACGACCTAGGAGTCGGCTCTAGGGCTTTTGAACAGTGGCGGCTTGAGAGAAAAGTATTTTCGAAACGACAAATCTAGGGTTAAAAAGTCGGATCCCGACTGCGAGTCGACTCCACTGAGTCGCGAGTCGACTCGACCTCGAGTCGACTCCAGAATATGCGCGA
Source organism: Phoenix dactylifera (assembly GCF_009389715.1). Classification (NCBI taxonomy): domain Eukaryota; kingdom Viridiplantae; phylum Streptophyta; class Magnoliopsida; order Arecales; family Arecaceae; genus Phoenix; species Phoenix dactylifera. The sequence continues at coordinate 29,237,378 of NC_052393.1, read as the reverse complement.
GTCGACTCTCCTTATGCGCCTGAAGACTTCGAGTCGACTCCCGACTATATGCGAGTCGACTCCCCCTCTGCTGCCATCTTTGCGAGTCGACTCCCGCAAATGCGCGAGTCGACTCCCCCTTAGGAGCCGACTCTGAAACTTACTTGAGTCGTCTCTAACCTTGGCACGCACCTAAAAATCATGCTATAATCGTGCCAAATGGGGGAAAAACACTAAAGTATGATCTGATTTGATGATTATTGAAAAGAAACTCTATTTTAACCACAATCTAGTCATCAAAATCAATGAATCTAGTGGAAACCACCACTAGGATGGATCAATCACTCCTAATCCCCTCCTAAGCACACTAAACCTCTCTTCACTTAGGGGTTTTGTAAAAATGTCTGCTAATTGATTATCAGTACAAACAAATTGGAGTGTCACATCACCATTCAATACATGATCTCTTATGAAGTGATGTCTTATCTCAATGTGTTTAGTTCTTGAATGTTGAATTGGATTTTTAGTTAGATTAATGGCACTTGTATTATCACAATTAATGGGAATTTTATCTTGTTTAATGCCATAATCTTCTAATTGTTGTTTAATCCACAAGATTTGAGCACAACAACTCCCGGCTACAACATATTCAGCTTCAGCAGTAGATAATGCAACCGAGTTTTGTTTCTTGCTAAACCATGAGATAAGATTTTCTCCTAGAAATTGACACGATCCACTGGTACTTTTTCTATCAAGCTTACATCCAGCGAAGTCTGAATCTGTGTATCCTATTAAGTTTAGGCTAGATTCTTTAGAGTACCATAGCCCTATGTTCTTAGTTCCTATTAAGTATTTAAAAATTCTCTTAACTGCAGCTAGATGTGATTCTTTAGGATTAGCCTGATATCTAGCACACATGCAAACACTAAACATAATATCAGGTCTACTTGCAGTAAGATACAATAAGGATCCTATCATACCTTTATAAAGTTTTTGATCTACAGATTTACCTGATTCATCTTGATCTAATTTGCATGATGAGCTCATAGGGGTGCTGATTGACTTGTTTTCCTCCATATCAAACTTCTTGAGCATCTCCTTGATATACTTGGCTTGATTGATGAAGATGCCTCCTTCAGACTGTTTGATTTGAAGCCCGAGGAAGTAGTTCAGCTCTCCCATCATGCTCATCTCAAACTCACTCTGCATCAAATCAGCAAATTCTTCGCAGAGGCGATTGTTAGTAGCACCGAAAATGATATCATCAACATAAATCTGTACTAATAACATATCTTTGTTTTGCTTTTTCAGAAATAGGGTTGTATCTACATTTCTCCTAGAGAATTCATGTTCTAATAGGAATTTGCTAAGTCTCTCATACCATGCTCTAGGTGCTTGTTTTAAACCATAAAGTGCTTTGTTCAGTTTATATACATGATTAGGGTATTGATGATTTTCAAAACCAGGAGGTTGTTCTACATATACCTCCTCATTAATATACCCATTTAAAAATGCACTTTTTACATCCATTTGAAAAAGTTTGAAGTCCTTAGAGCATGCATATGCTAATAATAGTCTAATAGCCTCAAGTCTAGCTACAGGAGCAAAGGTTTCATCAAAATCTATACCTTCTTCTTGATTATAACCCTTTGCTACTAGTCTAGCCTTATTCCTTATAACAATTCCATTTTCATCAAGTTTATTTTTATAAATCCATTTCGTGCCTATAATAGGATATTCAGAAGGTCTCTCTATTAGATTCCATACCTTGTTTCTAGTAAATTGGTTTAATTCTTCTTGCATTGCATTTATCCAATTTACATCATTTTCGGCCTCTTCTATGTGTTTGGGCTCAAAGTGTGAGACAAAAGCTAGATGGTTATTTAAATTTCCAAGGGATGCTCTAGTCCTAACCGGTTGAGATGGATCATCTAGAATTAGTTCCTTAGGATGCCCGTGAGCATACCTCCAAGCTTTAGTTAGCCCATGATCCACAATAGCCTCTTGGCTTGATGATGCTCCTTCACTCAACTTTTGATTATCATCTTGTAATGCCATCTCATCTATCTTTTCTTCAAGAATTTTAACATCATCATCAAAATTAACTTTCTTACTAGAGGAGATGTCACTAGAGTCATCAAATACAACATGTATAGATTCTTCTATAACTAAGGTTCTTTTATTAAAGACTCTATAGGCTTTACTAGTTGTAGAGTAACCTAAGAATATTCCTTCATCCGATTTAGAGTCAAATTTACCTAGATTATCTTTTCCATTATTATGAACAAAACACCTACATCCAAAAACATGAAAGTAATTAACTTTTGGTTTTCTGTTTTTCCAAAGTTCATAAGATGTTTTCTTTATGATGGGTCTTAATAAAACTCTATTTAATATATGGCAAGAAGTATTAATGGCTTCTCCCCAAAAGTACTTAGGGAGGTTACTTTCACATAACATAGTTCTAGCCATTTCCTCTAGAGTCCTATTTTTTCTTTTCACAACTCCATTTTGTTGTGGGGTCCTAGGTGCAGAAAAATTATGGGTTATCCCCTTTTTACTACAAAATTCCTCAAATGACTGATTTTCGAATTCAGTTCCATGGTCACTTCTAATGGCTATGACTGAAGACTCTCTAGCATTTGTTACTTCCTTATGGAACTTCTTAAAAACAGAAAATGCTTGATCCTTATGTGCTAGGAACATGACCCATGTGTACCTAGAGTAATCATCTACAATAACTAGACCATATTTATTTCCACCTAGGCTTGTTGTTCTAGTTGGTCCGAATAGGTCCATGTGTAATAATTCTAGAGGCCTAGAGGTAGAGACACATTTTATGGATTTAAATGAGTTCCTAGATTGTTTGCCAAATTGACATGCTTCACATATTTTGTTCTTTTCAAATTTTAATTTTGGCAAACCTATCACGGAATCTCTTTTAACTAGTTTAGTTATTGTGTCCATGCTTGCATGACCTAACTTACGGTGCCATAACCAACTAGCATCATTATCTTTAGTTTCATTAACAACTAAACATTGGTTATGTTTTGCAAGATCTTCTAGGTCAACAACATATACATTTCCACGTCTAATCCCTTTAAAAACTAAACTACTGTCATTAGGGTTTGTTATAATGCATAGTGATGGTTTAAACATAACATCATATCCTTTATCACATAATTGACTAATGCTTAACAAGTTATGCTTAAGACCATCAACATATCTAACATTATCTATAAAAGTTGAAGGGGTGATTTGAACTTTACCAATACCAAAGATGTGACCTTGGTTGTTGTCTCCAAAAGTCACAGCACCTCCCTTCTTAGCTTCAAGGGTGAAAAATTGATCCTTATCACCCGTCATGTGCCTTGAGCAGCCACTATCCAAATACCAGCAGTTTTTGTTGACCTTGGCTGCAAGACACTCCTACACAAGCAAATCATGTCAACTTAGGTACCCAAGTTTTCTTGGGTCCTTCATGGTTAGTCAAGTTGGTTCCTTTTGGAACCCATACCCTTTTAATTTTTCTTCTTGATTTACCTTTCCTAAAATTATACACATTTGCTTTATGACCTATAGTTCCACAACAAAAGCAGGTTATTTTCTTAGTTTTAGTTTTTCCAGCTTTAACAAAGAAGTTACTAAGAAGTTTTTGTTTATTTCTTGGTTTATATCCTAAACCCGCTTTATTAAATACTGCTCGTTGACTATTGAGTATCATATTTAACTTTTCAGAACTATATGTAAATTTTTCAACTAAGGGTTTGTATTTGTTAAGTTCTTTAGTTAGTGTTTGATTTTCTGTTTTTAGATCATTTAGTTTGTTTGTTAGATCCTTGTTTAAGATTTGTTTATGGTTTTTAAATTCTGAAAATTCCTTAGTTAGTTTTTCATTATCTTTAGTTAAGGTATTAGTCTTTTGAGTTAAAAGTTGGTTGCTTGTCTTAAGTTCTATATTTTCTTTGGTGATTAAATCCTTATCCTTAACTAATTTATCGTATTTATGTAGGTATGATTGATTAGTTATTTTTAGTTCTTTATTCTTAAGATTTATTGCCTTATATTCTATCATTAATTCATTAAAAGCATCATAAAGTTCATCAAATGTAAAATCAAGCTGTGTTTCGGAAGTTACCTCATTTTCATTGGCCATGAAGCAGAAATTGGCCTTCTCTTCTTGTTCTTCATCCGATGATGAAGATGATGTGTCGGAGTCCGATAGGGTGATGACAAGGGCTTTCTTCTTCTTGTACTTGCTGCCCTTCTTTAGTAAGGGACACTCAGCTCTGATGTGTCCCGGCTTTTTGCACTCATAGCACCCAATCCCCTCATTTTTCCTTTCCTTACCTTTGTCCTTGCGGTAGGAATTTGAGGGGCCTCTCCTTTGATGATAAGCCTTCTTGTGGTTGATGAATTTTTTGAACTTGCGCACAAGAAGTGCCTCACCATCATCTTCCTCATGTTCTTCTCCTTCACTGCTGCTACTGCAAGATAATTCCTTGTTAGATGAAGTAGATTTCAGAGCTATTACCTTTTTCTTGTGGGAGGACTCTTCCTCGTTGTGTTGCTTCATGGTTAGCTCGTGCGTCATTAAGGATCCAAGAAGCTCCTCGAGTGGTAATTTGTTCAAGTCCTTGGCTTCTTGGATTGCCGTCACTTTAGCTTCCCACGGCCTTGGTAGACACCGAAGGATTTTCCTGACAAGCTCACTGTTAGTATAGTTCTTGCCAAGGCTTTTTAGGCCATTGACAATGTCAGTAAATCTAGTGAACATGCTAGTGATTGTCTCATTAGAATCCATTTTAAATAGTTCATACTTATGAACCAATATATTAATTTTGGATTCTTTAACTTGATTTGTGCCCTCATGGGTCACTTCAAGTCTATCCCAGATCTCTTTTGCAGAGTTGCAAGTAGAGACCCTATTGAATTCATTTCTGTCTAAGGCACAGTAAAACACATTCATAGCTTTAGAATTTAGTTGTGCCTTTCTCATGTCATGTTCATCCCAATCCTTTTCTAATTTGGGTACCGTGATACCCTCTACATATGTGGATGGGATGTATGGGCCATTTACTACAATGGTCCACATCTCATAGTCTTGGGCTTGGATGAATATTTTCATCCTAGCCTTCCAGTATGAGTAGTCGGATCCATTAAAGAAAGGGGGTCTTTGGGTGGACTGACCCTCAATGTGGGAAGATCCAAATGGGGTTGTCATTTTGATCTTTTAACTCTTGGGTGGAAGAGTTTAGGCTCTGATACCACTTGTTGCCCAGATAGACAACCCAAGAGGGGGGTGAATTGGGTTTTAAAATAATTTGGGTATTTAAAACGATGTGGATAAGTAATTAAAACTAGTGTAAGTTATTTAATTAATTACTATGTGCTGTGAGTGATATGAAAGGAAGAAGAATAGAGACACGCAATCACAAACACCAAGTTTTATAGTGGTTCGGAGCTAACCCTTGCTCCTACGTCCACTCCCCAAGTCTCACTTGGGAATTCACTATAACCCCCTTGGATTACAGCCGGTTGTTTTCCAAGCTCACAACCAAACTTGTTGTTTTACGAGCTTACAACGAACTCGGTCGGTTTTCCCAGGCTCACCGACTAGAACCACCCCGATTGTTTTCTCGGGATCACAATCGAACCCTTACACACGTTGGTTTTACACTCGGCTCACCAACCAACCTCAATCCCCTTGATTCAATCCCCCGATTGAACCAAGCAAATACAATGTGTAAATAAAAAGAAGAAACAGAAAAATACAGCTTCTCAAAAGCAGATAAAAGACAATATGAACAATAAATGAAGTTAAGAAGCCTCAAACGCTTTTAGGTTGGAGAAGAGGAATGGCTTCTTAAACTTCTGGTCTCCTCTTGAGTGAGTAGTCGACTTGAATGCAGGAGGAGAAGGCTTTAATTGCTGGGAAGATGTAGGTGGATGCAGTAAATGCAGATCTTTCTCTTTTTCGTTGAAGAACACGTTGCAGAGCTTGAATGCTTGATTAGTTGGAGTGGAATGGTTCTTCTCTGCCTTGCTACAGTCTTCTGTGGCTATTTAAACCAACCCCCACGGAAACTAGCCGTTAGAGAGCTTTTTCTGCCCGTTCTGCACACTCTGCGCAGCCTGACAATGTGTCCGTTGGTGGGTTAGAGTCGACTCGCGCGATCAGGAGTCGACTCGGCTGTAGCGGGAGTCGACTCAAGCTTTTCCGGAGTCGACTCGGCAACTGTTCCAAATTTGAATTAAAGTTGCCTTCACGACTGGGAGTCGACTCGTCTTGACCTGGAGTCGACTCGCCAACTTCTGGAGCTGACTTGGCAATTTCGGAGTCGGCTCATCCACTGAAGTCCGTGGATCCAATTTTGAATTTGATCCACTCGAGTCGACTCGACTGTCCTGGGAGTCGACTCAAATCTCAGAGCCCGAACTCTCGATTCTCTGTCTTTTGGCTCGTCCAGTCTTGGAGTCGACTCGAACTTCCTCGGAGTCGACTCGGCTCTCAGTTTCCGAAACTTGGTCTTCTGCCTTTTTGATGTGAAGCTGTCTTGGAGTCGACTCGAGCTGTCTGGGAGTCGACTCGAATCTCAGAGGCAGTAACTTGGTCTTCTGTATGTTGATGGTCGCGGAGTCTTGGAGTCGACTCGCATATTGCGGGAGTCGACTCGAATCTCAGAGTCCGAAAATTGCTCTCTGACTTTTTCTTGTGTTCCTCTGAGAGTCGACTCTCACCTTCTTTGGAGTCGACTTGCCATCCATCGGAGTCGACTCGCGTTTCACTAGAGTCGACTCGAATCTCAGACCCGAAAACTGCTCTCTGACTTTTTCTTTGTGTTCCTCTTGGAGTCGACTCTTACTATCCTGGAGTCGACTCGGTGAACATCGGAGTCGACTCGCACACTTCGGAAGTCGACTCGTTGACAGGTTCTGAGTTGAAGCTTTCAGTTCGTCTGTCTGTTCTCAGTCGGAGTCGACTCGTACTGATCCGGAGTCGACTCGAGCTCGTGCCAGTGAACTTGATACGCTTGGAGTCGACTCGAGTCTCAGACTTTGGTTCAAGCTGACTTCTTAACTTATCCAAAAATTATGAACCAAGTCTTGAGACACTTAGACAAGATTTTCACTGAAACACTTAATTGAATTCATTAGTAAACAAGAAATATACTCAATTGCTTTGATCTCATCAAAATCAAATAGGGTTTTAATCAATCACTCCACAAAGACGATGCTAGGTAGCGTCATGAAAAGCAAATTGTAAGATAATGCTTCTGAGCATCGTCGGAGGCCAAAAAAAAGCGTCAGTAGAATCCTACTCACTAAACATCCTACTTAACACTAATTTTTCTCTTACAACTTTGGGCCAGACGACACTTAAAAGCATCGTCGGACGCCAACCTAGGCCTAGATGACGGGTGAAGCCTATGGTGTCTGACCACACTTATAAGCATCGTCGGACACCATCCTACTTGCCCCCCTTATAAAATGCCACGACCCTAGAATCCTGGAAACCCTAGGTGGAAGCTCCCCAACCCCCCTCTTCCTTCTTCTCTCTGTCTTGGTGAGAAAATCCCTAGATATAGCCGTCTACGGGCTCTGGATTTGTCTAGGTAAAAATTTCACCAGATTTGTCTTGCACTCGGGATCCCCTTCCCGTGTTCGGTGTCTTCATTTTTCCGACCTAGGTTTTTGATTCTCGAGTCATCTTTCTCTATTTGTTTGATCGATTCGAGTATTAGAGGTTTTGGAGTTATATGTTCTGGTTTTAGAGTTATATATCATGCATGTCTGAATTCTTTTCAAGAAGCTCTGCGATTTTTTCGGCCAACGCCCTCCCAACCGATCCCCGAGAAATTCCAAGATCTCTGTTCTCTTTGGTTCCACATTCGAGGGATAGGCACTCGTGGTTCAGAAAACGATCCAAGAATCTTATGAGATGGCGAAGCCCGAAGATATTTGAGACTATGAACTTCTCGCATGCACTAATGTCAAGCTAGAAAATATTTGAGGCTATGAACTTCTCGCATGCACTAATGTCGGCCCAAAGCATTTTTCAGAAAATTTAGATGAATCCCCTTTAATTTCCCATGTTAAAACATAGGAGATTTTCTCCATCTATATCTCTCACTTTTATATGTATGGCATGTTAAAGCACCTCCTTTAGTTTCAATTCAATCATGTATTATAATTAAGTATGCCACCTTATTAATTGGACCCTCTTAGCCTAAATCCAATATATGTATATAAAAGATCAAATAAAATAAAAGTGAAGCATCTATCAATGTCAACATAATGGCAAAATATATTCAAAATATATAGCTACCAAATTCGATGGGCGATAAAACCAATTTAAAATAGCAACTGCATTTGTACTACATTTTCGGAGAACACTTCAGATTTTAAGTGTGGAGTAGTCCACTTAACCGAGAAGGCTCAACTATATGGTCCCCTCGTCAAAACTAATGCACTTTTAACAAGATATGCAATTGCATAGATATCTATATATTCTAGAGTACGTAGAATTGGATTTTGGATGAGTGCTTAGCATCTAGTATAGACTTCCTATCAGACCCCCTCCATCCGTTTCTAGTTAATTACGATTAAAAATGAGAAAACAAGCATACCTGACAGTCCTTAGAGCTTGATACAATCAGTAGGAGCAAAGTGAAGTTTCTTCTCCACCAGGTCATAGCCAACATGAAAGTTCTGCTGCACCTTGTTGCCCAAGATCATCATTTGATGGTCGACCGTTCACGCTCACCATGTTCAGCTTGCTCAATTTCACCGTCGCTCCTGTGAATTGGAATGTGATATCCGGGAAGTCTGCCTCTAGATGTCCTCTGATATCGTAGTATAGATCGAAGAACCCATCCACATCTTTCACTCGGCGGTAGGGCACCATCCCCAGCAACCTAGTTGTCAGCTGCTTCAGTGTCTTCGACCGGAGGAACGTCAAAGTGGTGCCGGAATCTACTATCACATTTCCCGTAAACAGGAATAGCTTGTCATCACTAACACCGAGAGCCTCAAGAACGACAGTGTAGAAATTATTGCCCCATACTGGTTGGGCACGAGAGGCGTGGATACTGCATGCGGATTGGACACCGCAGCGTTGGATCCAAGAGTTAGCAGGCTCGTTGAGGAGGATCCCTCGGAGTACGGAACCAAGCAGCCGAGCAGCTTCGTGAGGGTGAGAAGATCGGCATCCCATCAAGAGGGATGAAAGCATTTAGTAGATTTTCTAGGATCGATTGTGCGGAAAGGTCAATTATATCTACTTAACTATCTAAGTAGAATGATATGTTTCCTCCGTATAAGGTTGAGCTACTACGACTTGTACAAGTAGAGAATTGTCAATGATATTGTATGTTAATTTGCTAGCTATTATAATTATGTAATTTGATTTAATATTTATAATATTATTTACTTTGGTATAAAGTAAGTTTGTGCTCCCTCCAAAGTGCCATGACTGGGTGCTGAAGTCCCTTAACCACAATGAAAACAATTAGAGAAAAAGTTGAAGATGGATTACAAGAAAGAGGGTGTGACAGAAGAGGAGGTTGCTCGTAATTGTCCTTCTAATGTATACCCTCATCAGTGGAGGGAGCTTGTTCACTACTGATTTTTCGAGAGAGAACAGGTTGTGCATGAGTCCAATATCTTAAATTTTATTTATTATTAATGTAGATTGCAAATATACAGATCGAATATATTATATTGTTTACTTTTTTTAATAGACATATTTCGATATTGGTAGAGCTGCACAAGCATCTCAGGCGGTTTCTCGCATATTTGACTCCAAAAGTTATACGAGGCGTAGAGATGAATTCATATGTTCTTTAAAACTGTCATATTTCAAACTCTTTGCTAGATTTATTTATTTTATATTGAAATATCTATGCTTCTTAATGAAACTATATATTATATATCATATACCATGCACCATATTCGGAGAAATTCAGATATGAAAATAGATACGGACAAATATTATCTGGTCTACTTTCACACCTATAGAATAGCATTTGGAAAAAGGTCCTAAATTCGAGATACTTATGGGACCTACAACCTGTTTCAGCACTAAAACGATCTTGAAGTTTAAATTATTTACTGCACCAGCTAATGCATATAATTGGACACAACCAGTTGCCGGCGGACAAATCCAAGCCATTTCTATTGAATCGGACAGTCGGGAATATATGAAGCATTAAAAGAACTAACATACCCTTTGGAGCACTGTAGCAAAACCCATCCTCTTTTTGATATAGATTGAGCTCAAGTCTCCTGTTTAATTATATGCAGTGCATTGGATATATGATTTCTCTGCAACAATAAGTGGTGGATGGTTTCCCCTAATGTTTCTTGGCCTTCAGAAACAAGTTCGGTTAAGCATATATGTAGTATTATCCATGTGATGGTAGCATTTAATTATAAAATTCGGTTAGGTAGCTGATTTTGTTAGTCAATTTTTGCAAGCATAAGGATGCAATATCTTTGCTTCATATAATAACATCTTTTTTGCTCAATGGATATCCATTTGCTTCGAATATAGAAAATTGAGGTGATTAGATTTGCATGGATGCAAACCTTAAATTCCGTACATGATATAGAAATTAAATAATATAGAACGGATACCAGAAAATTATCCCATTTGTTCTAGCATGATAAAATCATGAAGTTTATAATGGCAACTCCAACTAACCAATGGCATTAAATTATGTCATTTCTTTTAAAAGATTAATGTATGCAGTTCCCCCATGGCTCAATCACAATTCATGCCTTTTGATTAGAAGCACAACCAGGGAAAAATAGCCTTAGAGCTTGATATGATCAATGAGAGGAAAAAAATAACTCTTTTCTACTACATCATATCCAATATGAAAATTTTGTACAGTATGTTTCCTAAGATCATCATTTGGTGGCTGACCATGACCATGATTGCAAGGCACAAAATACGCTCAATGAACTGAATGTGATATTTGGGAACTCAACATATAAATTGATATTGAAGCATAGATCAAAGAACTCATCTGTGCCTTTCACTTGTGGAAAGGCCACCTTGGCCAACAACCAAGCTATCAATTATTCCATCCCTTCGACTGACATTCCTCCTAAGAGCCTGTTTGGATATTCTTATAGAATTGGGCTGAAAATTCCATAGAAATCAAACATGTTGGCTCATCTAACTTAGCTTTTCTAATAACCTATTCAAATTCAATCCATACCCTAACCTTTAGACTAAATGAAGGAATAAAGATCTATGAAGATTTTTTTTATTCCCACAAGATTTGGCTAAGTATAGCTTGGTTGATACAGAGCTATGCTTAAATGAACGGCCAAATCTACGAATCTTACAAGATTCACATCCCAATCATATAGAAATAACCAATCAAACCCTAAGAACTCATTTAGTTCACGAAAAAAAGAAGGGAAGGTATGGTCAAACAAAAAACAAAAAAATACTTCTTGTTTGGTTAGATTTCAAAGGAGAGGTAGAAAAGTAGCATTCCTATGAAAATAAGATTCTCATATTTTATGGAAAAGAAAAACTCATGAAGGGCATAAAAAAGCTACTTTCTCACTAGTTGAAAATTGGAATCTTTTTTTTTCAGAAGTACCCTTCAGCCATCAAAACCCATGGGTAAGATCTCTCCATTTATTCAGAATATAATAAGTATTTCATACAACATTTCTAGAAAAGTAGATGCTCAACCAAACATAAGCCACTCTACAATGTGTCACTTTCTCATGATCAACCAAACATGCCAAAACCATTTTCTCAGACATCATATTCCTAATAATCATCTTCGCAGAAAAAATATTCCAATAAGAAAAAATTCTTTCGGCGAATCAAAGAAGTCCTAAATGGGAGTGCCTCATCATCACCCACAAGGAAAGCCTCAAAAGCTATGCAGTGAAAGTATCAGCATATCCACCCTACCCAAAAGGTGTGATACTGCATACGAATCAGAAACTACAGGATTGGCAATGAGGGTTCTTCGGCTTGTTGATGAGCTCCCCGAATAGAAATCAAATTCAACAATAACCACTAGGATGTCTAATAGATAGTCAAAATACGTACAAAAAACAAAAAGGGACAATACCAGCTCCATGAAGAGTGCACTGTTCGAATAACCATTCATAAAGTCATAGCAAATTATTAAATTACTATATTACAAAATTTTATATCAGTTGTTCACAATATTCATGCTGAAGGCAAGCAGTTACATTGGTAAATAACTGCCACAGAAGCAAACCCACTCGACATAGGGTCTCCAACATCTTTGGCTCCATGCAGCTTTCCACGAAGCAACTATAAGGCCAGAATGGAATAGCATGTTCCCAATGTCAACCTGAAGTACTGGACCAAAATCTGGCAAAAATAATGACCAACAAACAATAATCCATGTAATGTTGCAGTAATACGCCATGGGCAGTACCTGTATCATGTTCCAAATACTAATTCCTTTAAGGCAGTCATTGGCGAATTGTAACCGTAGGCCACCGTATCCCTCCAGAGAGCCACTCCTGATTGAAAATGGTAGACTCAAATCAAATAATACACAGCACAACCAATAATAGAAAAGAATTACAAGATGTTTTAGCCATAATCAGTTGTCCTGCGATCAAAGCACTTCCAAGTTCTAACAAGAGTAATACATATCACAGCAGCACAGACCCAGTTTTGTTAATTATCGATCGCATTTGTCAGTGATGTTTCAGGGTGGAAAGCCAACAAGAAGGGGTGTCGCAGCATTCTAATCAAGGGATACTACAAGTTGACATACTCCTCTCGATCGTTCAAATTTTGAAGTGAAGGTTAAGCAGCCTTCAAAGAAAAGCTATACCAAAGCAACATTTCACCAAATCTCTGTTTTCATGAATCAGCAAGACTTAAAACAACATAACTAATGGTCATGCGCGATACACTAAATTGAGTTTGGGGATAATGAACTAAAAATGTGTTAATAGATACCATGAAAGCATAATGAGGTTAGGAGTAGAGAAAGAAACCTAGCCATGTAAACAAGCCAAGCGTTGCTGAGAAGAAAAATTCCCTGCTGATACTATTGAAACTGGAATGATGGATCAAAAATATAGAGTTAGTAATCAATCAGTCGCATTCTTTCAAAGCTATTAAACAAAGACAACCTACCAGTACATGCAGGCCAAGTTTCCCCAACCAAGAAGAAAGGTTGCCCAAGCTGAACCAGTAAACCTGCAATCCAAATTATTACTAAATCACAAAACTTCAAAATAAATTGTTTATGAAATTTAAACCGAAGAAGAAATTAAAACATATATATATTCTCTCTATTTCTCTTATTCAACATATGTCAGAACAGCCTTACTAAATATTCTATATTCCGTCCCTCAAAATCTACTTTGTTGAAAAGCTTATAAAATCTGCTTTTGTGTTTATCCAAGACCACCAAAGGATACAACCCTTTGTCTAATACATAGCAATTTGTTCAGAAAACATAACGTACCCCCTTTATAATATTTTCTTTTCCTTTCCATTGAAACCCTGTCCAAGACCAGGGGAATTTTGTCCTGCCTGCATGAGCTTAAACTACAAAATAATATGTTAGGCCATCTTACCTGCCAATTGGCCTTCTAGGTTTCGAGGCAGGACCTCTCTATCTAAAAGTTGTCATGGCCAGGGATTCAGGACCAACTCTTTGAGGGTTTCTGTCAAGTTTCCAGTCAGTCATGAAATTCTGTTTGATTCTTAAGCAGCCCTCTTGAGTTGGATTTTGCTCCATAGCACTCATTTAATGGGAATGGGCTTGCACAATGATAGTGGTAATGACAAGGATGATATATTTTCCCTATCAAGAAATAACTTTTTCCCTAAGTGCATTGATTACTTTTCAAATTAAGGCTAACACTCTACCCTTCTCCAAAAATCTGAGTCTCTTTTCATAATTAGTGATACAATCATGAAACAAGTAATAGGTTTCTGACTAACCTAGAAAATTGTAAAGCCTGTTGAGGTGATTGAATATGTGGAGGGCAGCCAGAGAAAGATATCAGAGGCAAAGTCACTGTGACAGCATAAGACTTTTAATAACAAATATAAGATAGACTCTGACATACCAAGAAAGTTAATATTATCTTTCAAGTATCATGGCAACTACATTGGACTGAAAAATCCTACTACGAGGAATAACCTGAACTTGCTAGAAGAGTTCATAAAAAAACTGCAATCAGAGTGAAATATCAAACAAAGTATAAGCTCTGAAACAAATTTGTAATCAAATAGAAGAATTATGTAATTGTTTGCATATTGTCAGCAATATATAACCAAAGTAAGTTGGTTAACAAGCCTGTTCTCATGGTCTAAAAGAACACCATTATCAAAAAACTAAAGGATGCATAGATCTGAATTATTAAAAGGAACATATGAATCACAAGCACACAAGTATCTCAATTAAACAAATGCTTATTTTGGGTCTTTGACATCTATATGTCAAAAAAATCACTTGTATATACTTCGTAAAACACCGAACTAAGTCTAATAACTGGAGCTACAATAGGAAGCAAAGAGTCAAGAAGATGGAATACCACATCAGATCACGAATAAATAAAGCTCGTGGAATCATAAGACCATTTCCAATCATTGCAAGCAACATTGTGAAAGCTGATAAACCTTTAATGTTATCTGGGTGGAGATAATTTGTCCACTGCATAAACAGCTTCAAGGTTAATGTTCCAAGTAACAGGTGGTAGAATATTAAAGAAATCAAACTAAAGCATCTCTGTACCATTTGTGCTACCGGCATCCACATGAAAAGCAGAGTTGCAGTCCATCCAGATATTAAACCAACAAATTTTATCCCTCCATCAGAAAGTTTCCCAGTCCGTGCCTGCATGTGTTAGTAACACAATCAAAAGGGGCACATGAACTTTAAAACTTAAAAACTAATTTTAGAAACTTCTTGATGGAACAATAAAAGAATCACAGTACATAAAGTAGTATTATATTCAAGCAAGGATTCAAGTTCCGGCGGGACGTCCTGCAAGACGTTCTGTGGGACACCGCGACGGGGCACCATCCCATGTATCGGGACAGGACCGTCCCGCCATCATCCCAGCATTCTGATCAGCACATCTTGTGACATCCCCTGTCCCAAGTATCAGGACGAGGCAAGATGGCGGCGCATCCCATTCCATAGAAAAACCGGGACAGCCCCATCCCACAGGATTTAAAACCTTGGATTCAAACAATATATTTTCATTAACAATTCTTATATTGAATAATTAGAATACCTATTTTGAAGCATAATCAAATACCGAAGATAGGAATAAACAGTAAAGAATGAGAAAAAGTCAGTGCTTCATATAATAGCTTTCTTTTCTTTCTAAGCCATAACATCAAACATTCAACCACAGAACAGTTTCTGGATGGTTGATATGGGGTCCTGCAAGCTAAAACTGATAATCAACATTTATCCATACCAATCCCTGCCATGAATGAGTTGTATCACCATTAAAAATTAAAAAGACCCAAAAGTATCAGATACACTGACCACTGTCTAGCCAAAAATTTCATCACACTCATGTTGCAAAAAAAAAGTTACATGTAAGTAATGTATCAGTTCATAGAAGCATTAGAATATTAGCAAATCCAAAAAATCACACAATTGTAAAGGAGGTAAATCAAAATAAAATTAAAGGATATAGAACATTAGCTTTAAACAAAATTGTTGCCGTGTCATATGGATGTTAAGCATTAAAGAAACAGCTCTTCATAAATTTAGGTAACCAGAAGGATAAAATTTTGAGTAGGGATATTGCATTGTTCATGGGTTAACTTTCTTTGGAAGCACCGAGCAGCATATAAGCTGATACAAAATAAATTTCAAACAATGAACTTATTTAAAAAAAGGTGGTCTACTGCATTGATCACAGGCTTTATTGATGACCCTCAGGTTCTCTTCTTTTTTACTTTTTCCCTTGTTGTTTGAAGCTCTAAGCATCCCTAATAATAAAAGTAATGACCAAGAGAAGGCAGAATATCAAAAACACATAAAGCCAAGCCCATGAAGGATACATGCAATCTCAAATTATTAACTTTCTCCCGACCTGGCACACAAGACAAGGGACAACTATCTAAAACTTCTGACTGCTTGACTGAGGAAAGGACTATTCTAATCAATTAGTGAATTATCATTTGCAATGGTGTGAGAAGAAATGTCAAACTTCCACAGACTCAACAACATAGAAAATAGATCATACTGAACCTTTTCCCAACATATTTAAATAAAAGGCACAACAGACTAGATAAAAGAGCAAATTAATTAAAAGAAGAACGAAATAGCTTTGTACTAATCATATCTAAACCAAGTTAGCCTAAAATACATCGTTGTGGCAAGCGAGAATCTGATCAAACCCATAATGAATAGGAAATGCAAAAGGGAGTTTATCTCTTGGGTGAAGAAATTATGCCTAGACCAAATGACTTTATAGTGATTACTGGCAGTTTACATACCTAATCAGGAATATTATGAATCTTCTCAAAAAACATTTAGGAAACTGATAGCCTACATAGATAAACTGATAGCCTCCCTAGATAAACTGATAGCCTCTCAAACTAGCAAAACTCGTAACTCTATAGGGCCCCGCATAAAACATATAAAACTCCATCAAAACCTCTTCAAAACACAATCCTAGTGCATTTAAAAAAAAATTAAACTGACCTAGGCTATGAAGCATGGACAAGGATATGAGTTACAAATACACCAACATAAAAATTTGAAAAAATGTGATAAAAATACAGCTAGGGCATATGACTCAGTATATAAGTATTTGCGACATATGTGTGTGAACAAATATCCATAAGGCATAGTGGGCTGTCAAAATATAACATAATTCAGCATTAGCTTCCACATTCATGCTTCCTAAAACCTAGGCCTAGATTAGGAGCTGTAGAGAATATTCCTCCACAAAATAAAATCACAGTCTCACCACACAAATGGTTTCAAGTTTGCATATGAAAGTCACTACAAAATAGATCATACTGAATCTTCTCCCAAAAGGTTTAAATAAAAGGCAAAACACACTAGATAAAGAGCAAATTAATTAGAAGAAGAACCAAATAGCTTGGAACTAATCAAATCTAATCAAGTTTAGCCTAAAATGCATCATTGTGGCAAGCAAGAATCTGATCAAACCCATGATGAGCAGGAGATGCAAAAGGGAGCTTTATCTCTCGGGTGAAGAAATTATGCCTAGACTAGATGAATTTATAGTGATTAGTGGCAGTTTATGGACCTAATCAGGTACATTATGGATCTTCTCAAAAAACATTTAGGAAACTGATAGCCTCCCTAGATAAATACACTTCTGGGACATCTTCAAGGACAATATAGATCTGTTCCACGAAATTCACAAGCGGATCAAAAGCTTTAATTTCTTATTCAATATGATGTTAACTCCAAAGAAAGGTTTTATCAAAATTACAAAGATTCAACCTTTCAACACATCAAACATTTTGCCGACATAATTCTGAGAAGTCCCAGGCAATAAACAATAGTTGGAATGACCTGGCATCACTTATACCATAAAAAAAACAAATACTGAAATGGTACCATCAGGAGCAAGAATACCAAAGAAGAAGACTGCCAAGGTTTAACGTGTAACTAAGAAATTTTGTTAGGGCATTAATAGTGTGATGGAACTTCCTCTTCGAAGATCAAGAACCTTTTGGGTTTTTCCTTGATGATGTTAAACTTAAAGGATTTTCTAGTTTTGCATCCGTAATAGTTTATGACATCCATACAAGAATCTTTCCCTACATAAAAAAACCTTCCAACCAGATATCTACAATAGATAAAAAGGATGTTTTGCTATCTGCTACACATAGTCGGGTTGACAACCATGGGTGCTGATAAGTTATCAGCTTACAACATCAATGACCTCTCACGATACAACTATCCTTAATAACCTACTAATGACATACTCTTCACCAAAGTTTGCTTATTATCAAGTTCCAGACCAAGTAATATATCAAGTTCCAAAGCAAGTAATAAGTGAAAAAGGGAACTCCTGGATTTACAACTTACCATGATAACAGCCACAACTGCTATAGTACCAGAAAACAACCCAGGGAAGATGCTGTTTGGGACATAGGGAAGAAACGTAGACCACATAACCTGCAAATCCACAATGCACGGGATCAAGGGAAGAAGAATTGAACTGCATTAACCCCATTCAGAACCACAGGCTTCGATGTTCACCTGAGGGAGAACGGCGACACCTCCAATGGTAATGAAGTCCTCCCAGATACGCCAGATCCCGTCATGAAGCCAGCCAAAGTAATTGAAGAAGTTGAGAACAAGACCAGAGGCAACGACAGCCGACGTCACCGCAAACTGAGGCAGGGGCATGGCCTCCGCCATCGCAAGCTGCGTGATCACCACGTAGGTCGACAGCACTCCCAATGTCTGAACGAGAACGGCCTCCGTCTCCTTCTTCTTCGCAAAGTAGGACAATAACGAGAGATTTCCCAACAACCCCGTCAGCATCCCCTGGCACAGTTCTCCAATTTTTCGAACTCTGTTCTCAAGAACTTAAGCAAGAAAAGAAGGATCTTTGAGGAGAGGAGGAAGGTAGAAGTCACTCACGAGCCAGGGGACGGCGAAGAGGGCGGCTTTGTTGCCGGCGAGGAGGTTTCGGGCGTTGAGGACAATCTGGGGAAGCTGAAGGAGGAGGAAGGGGACGTTGGCGGCGCCGGCGAACTTGGCGGTTAGCGAGTCCCATTGCCGGAATCCAGAGGAGCCCTAGAAGGAGAAGATTTCGACAAGATAAATAGACTTTTCGAAGGCGGAAGGGCGGGAGAAGACGGCATTGGGTCTTATACCTCAACGGAAGGGCGGTTCGGGGAGTCGGAGACGGCGGAGGGCGGCGAGCGGCGGAGGAGGTGGAGAGGGGCGGGGGGAAGGAAGGTTTTTACGGGTTTAGGGAGATCGTGGTGTGATTTCAGGAGCCGTAGAGAGCGGAGGGAGGACAAGAAGCAAGGCTGAGAGGGACGGAGGGAGGGCGGCGGTGGCTGGACGCCCGGTGGCCAGAGGCGCAGCGGCCGTGGCGCCACCGCCGCGAAGGCCATCTGGCGTCCCCAGAAAGAGAGAGAGAGAGAGAGAGAGAGAGAGAGAGAGAAAGGAGAGGTGCCAAGGAGTTTTTGGAGGGGGGATGGACGGATCTGGAGGTGGCACGTGGATAGAGGATCTAAGTGGTTGTGCTAAGGAGAGACACGTGAATGGGAGAGATTATGGGTTGGACCAGGTTCACCAGTCAGCTGGTGGACCAGTCCAACCTGGATGCAGCGTTGGCAAAAACAAATAAATAGAAAAAAAAAATACAATACAGTCACCTTCATGTTGCCCCTCTCTCTCTCTCTCTCTCTCTCTCTCTCTCTCTCTCTCTCACATTTTTTTTTTGAAGTACAATGGCGGTTCATACCAATCAGGTGTAAATATAACTAACAATACATATTGCTTCATAATTGAACTAGTTCACTAACTCAACAGCAGCGGATCTGATCTAACTACAAATTATACCATGAAGGAAGATGAATGAAGCCACTCAAACCCACTCAGACCAACAGTAATAATATGTGAATGATGTACATGCATGCAGGATATGCATAGTTTGAGGCAGTTTGGTTTAGTGTTATTTTTTAAATTGACTTATTTTAAGTTATGTTTTAAAAAATTGAAACTAAAATCAAATCGATAATATACAAAAATCGATCCAAACAAATCTGAAAAAATTGATTCGGTTCCATTCAATTAGATAGAACTGGAAGGCGATTTGGGAGATGGGTAGAGATATAAGTCGATTGAGCAGGGCGAGAAGCGGATCTGGTAATATTGTTGCTCGCAGAAATCGAGCTCTTCGCATTTTAAAAAAAAATGTAAATTGTAATCCAAATCTTTGATTGAAGGAAGGAATCCATTAGCAATAACCCTAATGGTGATCTAATGAACGCATAATCTGAAACAAATTCCTTCCGCCAAAGAAAGCAAACTTGAAATTTATAAAGTTGAATAAAGAAAACAATAATGGCGACTGTCAATTCCAAGTTCATAGAAAAAATCAAAACCCTAATGGAGCAAAATCATCAAAATAGCAAATTGAAGAGATGGAAATCAAATCAAAAGGGACTATGTTGTGCTATTTCTCATAACAAGAATAGCAAAACGCTAAGATTGGGAGCACAGGGAGAGACTAACATGGAGAACAAAGAGAGATGTTACAAATCCTAAGATCATCCTTGAATAGGAGAGAGGCGCTTCCCTCTGCCTCTTTGCATGGCGAAGGAGGGGAGAGAACTTGCTTTCTTTGGCTAAACTTCCTAGTAGGGGAGGAGAGAAGAGAGACAAAAAAATAGGTAGAGAGGTGAGGGATGGAGCAAGTCAAGACTCCACTCTGGTAAGGGAAAGGCAAAGGATAACTTCAAGCGATAAAGCGGTGGTAGAGCCCACAATTTAGGGGCAACTAGGGCTTTTGAGCACTTGAACAGGTAAAGCCAATACTAAACCAAAGAATTGACTTAAAGATACATATTTATATGGGTTGATTCGATTTAAGTTGGTTGTCTTGAAACTTAAATTAAAACCAAACTGATGTTTCTAGTTGAAAAAATTTCCAAACTAAACCCAAACCAAATGTTAAAAAACCTGACCCAAACTATATTGAAATGACCAATTTAGGTCAGTTTGCAGTTTCTTTGCACACCCCGACATATATGTATGTAATGTATATAAGAGGTTGGCTTGGCTAATGGATCTCCACTCAGATCCGATCATATCTAAATTAGATAATGAGATGCCACATTGTTTATTTAAGCTATTGGATATAATTAACTAGCTCTAAATTTTTTAACATCAAAAACCATGTGATTTAAAGATCCTTAACCTATAAATCAAGTAGTCAAAAAGACATAAATTATTTCATGCTACTTAAATTATTCAATTTTTGACCACTTGATATATAGGCTAAAGGTCACCAAATTATATGATTTTTTATATGTAAGTAATTTAAAGATAGTAGATCATATTCAATGATTCAGATCATCAATGTGGGGCTGCTATCATCCAATCTAGATCATGCGATTGGATCCTAGGTCGGAATACTTGTTTAAGATCATGGCTTTCCATTTCGTATTAGATCCTTCTATCAGTATCGATACATGTATCAATTGTCCGAAGTATCGTGTCATGCTATTTTGTAGCACCGATAAAGGGAGAGTTGGAGAGGGAGGAGAGGGAGAAAAAGATAGAAAAAGAGGGAAGGAGGGAAGAAGAGGGAGAGGGAGAGGGAGGAAGGGAGAGGAAGGGGGAGAGAGAGGGGTCAAGAGAGATAGTGGGTAATTGCAACGTCGTCACCTCGAAAACTTATCAACTGCCATTCCTTAGAATTATCCAATATATTCCTTAAAATTTCTTAATTGTTCATTTTCATGAAACATTATCAAATTCAGGTAGGCATACAATCATTTTAATGGAATTCGTCTAGAAACTGACAAGACCTACTCTAAAGGCCAAACCATAAATCTCTCTGCAAAATTGATTTAGATGTAATTGACAAGTTTTCAGAAAAACGTGCATATTTAAAAAAATGAATAAGACTTCCTGGTTCTGATTATAATGACACCATTTGGTTGGATTCTAGTCATTATTAGCTCCTTACCTCAATGGAGCTAAAATGCCACATTAATCTATTGTCAGTTGATCAGCAAACAAGTTCAATGCCAACTATAGGGCCATCTTATTGCCTTCAATATTTTGTAAAATTCCAACTATTAACAGCCATATTTTTTTGCTCATGTTCCACAGGCTATCTTAATGAGTTCCATTAGCCCCATTTAGCTGAGCTCTATCCTATATTTCTTTTATGAAGTAGCTTTGCAATTTGTTGCACCCAAAACCTATTAGTCCTATGGAATATGGAAGAGAACAAAGGGGATTAAATTACAGGGAAGGTGTAGTGTCAGTTGGGGTCTTTTTTCAACCTTCAAGGGTCCTCTAGGTCTTTCACGTGAATTGCTTCAAGAAGGTTAGTTCCTAAGACCATTTTCTGTCAATTCTTTTTCTGCTTCTTTTTCCAGCATATATCATACTCATCTTTAGAACAAAAAAACTGGCATTAAAGTGGGCACTTGCAATATTTCTTATCCTTCAGTTTTTTTCCCATATGAAATTTTGTGACTTTCAGAAAGCTTTATTTATTTTATTTCAACAAAAGGTTGAAATTACATTCTATGTTAGTGATGCCAAATAAGTATTTAATGTTACTCTTTGGAACAGACTAACCGCTCGTCGTTGGCCAATTTTATCCAATTGACCTACTCAACACTTTGCAAATATAAGGTTTACTAGTTAAAATCTTCATCACATCAATTTTATTACATTCACCTTAGTCTATGATGCATTGCTAAAAAATTGCCTCAATGTCCAAGACTTTATAATTTGGATCTCTCAAATACATCCCTTTGGATGCTCTTCTCTATTCTTCCTCCCCAAGGATTGATTCATAATTCACCACCTATGTTGTC
Organism: Phoenix dactylifera; assembly: GCF_009389715.1. Classification (NCBI taxonomy): domain Eukaryota; kingdom Viridiplantae; phylum Streptophyta; class Magnoliopsida; order Arecales; family Arecaceae; genus Phoenix; species Phoenix dactylifera. Next base: position 29,214,835 of record NC_052393.1, on the reverse strand, counting down.
AACTAAAAAAGATTTAAGAATTCTTGCCCAGCAAATTTTCTCCTTAATTCCAAATTTAGGTAGTTCTATGCAATCTTGACATATTTGACCTCGCAGAGTAAGGTGTAACATCCATTCATGGCTCTTTTGGATCTAGCCATGTAACTTTTGACTGACTTCTTAGGTTAGCAAGATCAACTACCAATACCACGAGCTCTATTCAATAAAACTAGAAATGTTGGCTCTCTGGTTTTTGCCAAGTAAAAACAAAGTTGATGATAAATTCACATACCACGAGAATGCCGATCCGGTTAGGGTATCAACAAACAACTTGAGCTTGAGGAAATCATTGTTTCCTGCTTTGCCATATTGGACAGAGAACCAATCTACGTGATCCATAGTAGAAAGATTGTCTTCTCCCAAGAACCTTGAGAATTCAAGGATTTTGTATCCCCTAGGAAATTCATAAGCTTGGTTATACTAAACTAGATAGAGTTTTTTTTGTAAATTAGCCACATTACTGGCCGATAGGCACAGCCTAGCTGGTCCATATCAGGTTAGCCGGTTGGGTTATATTTTGTAGGAAGTTGACTTAAATTAGAACAACATTATGGCATTGAATAGGTTGAATTGCTGGACCTAGAACCAACTGATAAAACAGGCTTCAATAGATGTTGTGAACTCCAAAATTCGCCTGAGGTTGCCCTCAGCCTAAGGATTCGGCATACATTGATAGTTTGGAGGTTCTAAAGTTGGCCTAACGTTGATTGATGCATTAGCAATAGTTTGCCAGGATTGATTTGTAATATCCATATTTGCTGGCAAAACATCATCTCTATTATCTTAATCTTTAAACCTTAAGGATTCGCCAGCATAGAATTTGGCCTTTTCCTTCTCATAAGTCATATATTTTTGAAAGTCAAGTTTCTCTAGTGTCCTAATACTTCCATATTGTAGATGAGAATCGCCGACTTGTTCATCACATAGAGGTTGCTATTAGCCACATTTATAGCAAAGTTGACTGGCATATTTTGTGGTGTCCGATATTGATCGAGATATAAATCAAGCATAATGGAGACAAGTCCCTCAACTTACTTTGTAATCACTATTGAGGAAGACTCATGCTGCGCCTCAAATGGGCTCACCATAATAGCCACTTGGCTTGTAACCGTCTCTAATATCTCGTTGGCTTTTCCATATGAAATATGAATTGCGAGATAATATTATGTCAAGGATAGACCAAGAACTAAGCTAAACCCACTTGAGGGAATTTGACTATTGAGGCCATCATCCCTTAAATGGCTTGAGCCGGTTTGTTCATTAGAGACCTCCACTCTAGGTTGAGCCCACAGACTCTATTCGAATAACTTGATCTGGGGTGTGTGGAGTTTATCAGTAGTGTGTGAGTCGAACTTCTCATAGAGCTTGATAGCTGAGCATCACTCCTCTTTTTAGATGGTATCATGTAGCTACTTGTATCCCATCAGGTGTGCCAGAAATGGTTTCTCCACTAGATCTCTCCTCTTAGTGCAGGAGAGAGGGAACCAATGAAAAGCTAGGCTATATATCATGTTATAAGTGTCAAGACCAGAAAGAATAGATGGCAATGGGTTCCACTGCCTTAACCTTCAAGGACTTTCACTATTGAGGTACTTCCTTTTTAGGAAAAGAGAATGGTAACTACAATATAGGCTACTAGGGAGAAAAAACAAAACCTAAATGATAAATAGCAATAATGAAAATAATTGAAAAAGGTAAAAATTGAATTGCCGATTATTCATTGGTGAAGGATCTTTCATGAGATTGCAAATTAGTATTTATACATTCTTTCTTGAACCACTAGACAGTTGTCTCTCTTCTATTATTCTTGATTAACACCACTATAACCACTTTCTTTGGATAGTTGTTGCAGTCTATTTTGGTCTCAAAAACTATTTATCTTCACTTCTCACATCTTGTCTTCTCGATAACCATTTCAACAAATCGGATTTTCATCATGTATCAGGTTGATGACTTCTCTTAGAAACATGAACAACATAGAAGATAACTAGCTTTTAATTTAAGGCAACCTCTCTTTACTCACAATCGGCCTAAGTTGCACCACAGTTCATCTATAGGACAGCCTATGCCTTTGAATGGCTCACCACATAGCCTAGTCTAAGTAGTACTCTTTATATGCCACTCGGTCTATCTAAGGTGATGCCATGTGGTAACTCGATCAACCTACAAACCTGTATAATTTTCTAGTCTATCCCTTAACTATCATTGAGCCTCTTAAAGCCTTGCCATATGGCATCATCTTAGCCAGTCTTCATATCTTTTATCAAGATGTGGTGTAAGCAAGCCTATTATCCAACACTTTGATGTTGTTAATAAGAGTAAAACATTTCTTATTTAATTTAGTCTTGATACTGCCATGTGGCTATTATCTAACCAATCATTAGGCTTCCACTATACCTTAGGATGTGGTGTAAACATAGAGACACGATCAAACATATTGAATTCAACCATGCCATAACTTGAAATGTTCTGAAAACTATTATTTTGCAAAATTGTCATAGTTAATAATCAATTATTCTCAAAAGCAATTGCATGAGATCTTTTATAAAAGAATGTCTGACATGGTCCACGACTCTAATAGGCCATCAAAATCATATGGCTAAGAATCTAATAGTATTATACTCAATGGTCACACGAGAATGCTAGAATAATGGGGGACTTAATTGCAAGAGGTAACTTGTGTAGAAATAAGAAGAATGAGTGGTCTTATTTTATTCGCCAAGAGATTCGATAAAACAAATTGGCTCATGAAGTTAATATCTAAGTAGACCTGAAGAGGTGGGTATTTAGTGAGGAGTTAATATCTAAGTGGATCTGAAGATGTGTGTATTTAGTGAGGAGTTGACCTATCCTGGTAAAGTATCTAGCATATGCCATCAATTTCTAAATTAATTGGAAAAGAATCCCAAATTATTATTCTCTCATAGATTAGATGAAGAAAGATCCAAACTTAATTGGAGAAGGGATTGTATGAGGAAAATAGTTTGGATACAGAGGTTGAACTAGTTAAGAAATATTGAACTTGAGCAAACTCTCTCACCACTTGAATAGGATCCAATTGGAGGTTGACTAACCAAGGTAGGTGGTCGGCACCATTGCCAAGATAAGCACCATGTAGATGGAGGCAGCCTCCCTAGTAGTTAGCTCCATGTATGACTCTAGAGAGGGGCCTCCAAGTAAGGACACCACTTCACCATCCTCGTCTCCCCTTTGTATCAAAGTCGGACTAGGATTTTGGGACGTCCATGTAAAGAAAGACCTAGGACCTCCCCTCGTCTGTAAAAAGGAGGGGCATCCAAGGGCTAGGCATCCAAGCTAAGCCTCCATATACCACATATACAGAGAGTGGTGCAAGCTATGGTTTCCCATCTCCATTAGATTGAGTGTAAGAGAACGGGAGAAGAATTATGGGACAAGCTTTTCTTATAGAGTATCCCCTGGCTTGTAGTTCTTGCGACTCAAAGCAAGCTAAAACTGTAGATCAATATGTGGATTGAAGTAGCTAAGGATAGTGATTCTCAGAAGGTTATGTACTTTCGTGATCTTAGTATCTGCTAACAGATATATTTCTTCTATATTATATGTGTAATCCATGTATAAATGATGATTTATTGAAAAAAGTGATCATATTCCATATTTTGTATTCTATTACGCTGCATAAAATCATACTAGATGGACCATGATACCTTTTATTATCACCCTTCGTGGCTTAGTGGCAGCTACAATAGATTTGCTAGGTATGGATGAGGATGCTTGATGGGCATAAGTTCACATGAATTTAATACTTTTTTTTTTATAGTAAGAGGGCATAGCACATATGCAAACAAAAGAGTTTACAGCGTATTACAACATCAGAGTATACATGCAACGAGCTCCCTGTTGGAGTTTCAATTAAAAAAATAAAATTTTCTTATTTTCTAAACTTTAGTTGTTTTAAATGCTTTAAAATATTTTTTTTGTGAGACATCTTTTTTAGAAGAATTGTGACTCTTTAAAAGAGAACGTTGGTTTTCAAAAAGATACGATATTCTTGAAACAGCACGTATCTTTGGAACCATCGCGACACTTCGGTCTTCTGGATAGAGTCTAATTTCTCCATGATTAATCACAAAACAATTCAATCCCTCTCTCTCTTACTGGTACTCTAACTCTCAAAAGTTTCTTCCACGGACAGAGAGTTCTTCCACCCTTCAACTTTCTGTTTTCTATCTTTTTTTTTCTTTATTGGACATCTGAAGGAGTTGATCGGGTCAAGCCTCTATAGCGATCGTGCTCATTAGAAGAGGATCAAGCTGAGCTAGGTTATTGTACCTTGAAGACGAAATCGCCGCAAACCTACACATAGGAGGCGATCACGTTCTTAGGACAGTGTATATCACACGTCTTGATTCAGGCAAGCTCTTTTCAATCTTTTAATTTTATTCTAGTAGATTATTCCTTTATAACACTTCTATAAAATAAAGATATAGTAATTTCCAAGTAAAATATTTCTAATACTCTCCACGGTTAACAGTCTATTACTGCTGTATATAAGACAACCAATAGAGATTAGTAGACAGCCAGCTAGGACCAAAGAACAAATTTAATGGCTTTAAAGTCGTTGCAACCGTTTACATCGGACATAACCAAGTTTGTCATCTAATGGATTAGATGTTGAAGAAAGTGACAATGCAATAGCTAATTCATCTGATTTTTAGCCGATGACTATTAATTGTCATTAATTCACGAAAAAAAAATGCTATATAAGAAAAATAATAACCCCATTATATAGCATGTTGGCTGATTATTTAAGCAAAACAAAATTTATAATTTCAAATATTAACACTATCTTTTTCTTAATTAAATAAACAGTTTGTTTGTTTAGATTATGGGTCTGCTATTTAGCCTTGCAAATGTCCAACATTAATACTTAATTTCGGGGCTAAAGTTAGGAAATGATGGCAAATATTTTCATTAAAACACAAAGCAACAGTTTTGGAAGGGGCGTCCGTAGAGGTTCAATTGTTTGATTATAAAAGCTTCAGCAAAGCCTTTATTACATCTTGCTCCTTCCAGGAACTTGAGGTCCATCGAATGGACGGTCCAGATGGAGAGTACTTATAATCAGCCAATAAGATCTGATCTCCCGCCGTTATGCAATAGAAGCTAAATTAGAGAGTTTATTTTAGCTACCACGTTATTGAGTTCGCTGGTCTCGCATGTCCTCCCTTGATCTAAACCGTCGAATTTCCGTGATTCAATAAACCAGCATCGTCCGTCCATCCAATTATCTATCATCGAACCCAGGTTTCCATGCCTGGCTCGCGTCCGATGCCTCGCGGAACAGCTAGTCCCGAGCTAAAAGGAGCGACATCGGATTTGATTGCCCAGAATCCTTTCTGGTTCTCTTTCTCCGTCCATCCCTCCCTCCCTCGCCGTTCTTCTCTCTTCCGTTTCCGAGCCATAACGTCGAACAGGTATCGGGCAAAAAGTAGAAGGCAACAAGATGCTATCCCTGCAACTTCCCTTTTCGTCATGCCCTCTTCTCCGGCACACCAAAACCCAATCCCCCGTCCACGGATCCCGCATCCTGAGACCTTATTTCCCCCCTCACACCACCCTCGGTTGTCTCCGCGATCCCACCCGTTTGCGCCCCTCTGTCCTCCTCCAAACACCCACCCACGGATCCCCCATTCTAATCCCCAGAGCTGCAGCCGCAGCAGCAGCAGCAGATGGAGACCCCGATGCTCCACCAGGAAAGGAGAAGCAAGAAGAAGGCATCAGAGAGCTGAAAGATGGAGAGGACTCCATCCCAGATCTAAATGAAGATGACTCCACCGGTAAATCCATGGCGGAGAACGAACGCAAATCCAAAACCACCACCCCGAATAGCAGTACCTCATATCTGGCCGTGGTGTTCGGCCTGTGGTACTTCCAGAACGTCGTCTTCAACATCTACAACAAGAAGGTCCTCAACATCTTCCCCTACCCCTGGCTTCTGGCTTCCTTCCAGCTATTCGTAGGCTCCCTCTGGATGGCCTTCCTCTGGGCCTCCCGCCTCCAGCCCTTCCCCAGAGTCTCCAAGAGATTCTTCGCCGCCCTCCTCGGCCCCGCCCTCTTCCACACCATCGGCCATATCTCCGCCTGCGTCTCCTTCTCCAAGGTCGCCGTCTCCTTCACCCACGTCATCAAGGCATCCGAGCCCGTCTTCTCCGTCGTCTTCTCCGCCTTCCTCGGCCGCTTCTACCCCATCCAAGTCTGGCTCTCCGTCCTCCCCATCGTCGCCGGCTGCTCCCTCGCCGCGGTCACCGAGGTCTCCTTCAACGCCCAGGGCCTCTGGACCGCCCTCATCTCCAACGTCGGCTTCGTCCTCCGCAACATCTACTCCAAGCAGAGCCTCCAAGATTTCTCCCACATCAATGGCCTCAATCTCTACGGCTGGATCAGCATCGTCTCCCTTCTTTACCTCTTCCCCGTCGCCGTCTTCGTCGAGGGGTCTCGGTGGCCGGGCGGCTTCCAGCGGGCGCTCGCGGCCGTGCCGTCGCCGTGGACGTTCTACTGGTGGGTGCTCCTCTCAGGAATTTTCTACCACCTCTACAACCAGTCGTCTTACCAGGCGCTCGACAAGATCAGTCCGTTGACGTTCTCGGTCGGGAACACCATGAAGCGGGTGGTGGTCATCATCGCCTCGGTGCTGGTCTTCAGGAATCCAATTCGGCCGCTGAATGCTCTTGGGTCGGCCATCGCGATCTTGGGGACTTTCTTGTATTCACAGGCCACGACGATGGGGAAGAAGGAGAACAAAGCGGTTCCTGAGAAGAAGACTAGCTGATCGGCAAATGCTGCCCATTGAGGAGTCTGGCTCTACTCTGGTGACAACACCATCTCTTTTACCTCCTTTTCTTATTGTTATTCTTTTGTTTCTCATGCCTTTTTCTGCAACCTAGCCATGACAATAAGATGGTTTTTGATCAAATGTGAAAAGAGAGAGGGATACCCAATGTGATTTTGGGGATCTCATCTCTCTTTTCCTGTTTCCTTAGTTCTTTAATGTATTCGATGGAATGCACTGTAACTATTGGTTTTTTGAATATTCGGATATTGCCTTAATTTTTTATTAAAAAAAAAGAAGTCTATAGCCTCATGCTTTGACAGTGATTTTTTTTTTTAAATTCTGTTCAGATATTATTCTATTATGTTGTTCGAAAAAGAGTAGAAATGATTTATGCTTCTAGACTAGACGATTCGAGTTAACAATAGATAATATAATCAATATTTTCTTATCCATCTTGAATAACACATATGCTTATCCAATGCAACCTTGAGCACAATTGGATGATACTTCATGCCAAGATCTTGCTACAGCTGCCAAGCATATATCTGATGCATAAAGAACAAAACTCTGCGGTGCGCTTGAACCATGTTTCGCTGCCTTGGTTGACATATGGCCCTCTGGAGCGCAACTTGGAATTATCTTGGTTGTAAAATTTCTTTTTCTGGGAGATATATTTGGTATCTTACATTTTCCCTCTCTAAAATCCAATGGACAAGGTCAAATTAAGTACTTTACCATGTCCTGTTATGTTGTCAAATTTTTTTCTCTGTTAGTCATACTTTTGTTGCTGCAGATTGGCGAATATGTTGAGATTATAGAGTAGAGGACTATTAGAGAACCAATGGCAATAAAATATGAACTGTTGAGCTGCACACTTAGCAGTACCTGATTTCTTGTGCGGTCAATAATTAAAAATATTATAGATAGCTAAGAGAAGCAACAAGAGGAAATGCAAGATTGAAAATTTTTATAGAAGACAAATAATCATTTCGAGTAAAGGATAAAGATTCTACTGATACTGTGAGCATTCATATTTTGGTTTAGCAAATGTGTGTATGTGTGTGTGTGTGTGTGAGAGAGAGAGAGAGAGGTGCTGCAGATAGCTTTGACTGTTGAGGAAGCTTGACGAGAAGGGGTTCGGTGGAAATGAATGGAGAAGGGCGATGATTTAAACCATTTTGTTCTGATGTTTTCGAGGTTAAACTTGAGGCTGTCAAGAACCTACAGCCTTCTTTTTCCTCCTTTTTTGCAAGTGTTAATTCTACCCCATAGGCATGAGACTGGATTCGTACTGAGGCCTAATATAATGAAGGCAGGTAGCATGGTTTTTGCTTTCAGATCTAGGGTAATGCATGCATATGTTTTTGGAAAAAAAGGGAAATATAAAGAGTGCTTGGTCTCAAGAATGTGTTGTTAAGAGAACTACATCTGACAAATTAACAGTTGTTTGTGAGGTTCTTATATGCAACCAAGACAATGTTCTTGTCAGTTATTGATGGAAAAGAGTAAGGAATTCTCTCTTGCTGGACATAACAAAACTACTGTAAGTAATAGATGAGGTTACCTTAAGATGAACATGGTAAAGGTCAACAACACCTATGGATGTGGCTGATATACTAGTTGAAATTGGAGGACAAGTTAAAAGTGTTACAGCAAGAAAGAGGGCAAAATAGGGATGTACAGCACATCAACGATGAGTGGTAAATTTAATTATATAAAGGAAACTGAGGATGTAGCACAAAGATTCTAGAAATTAGTTGAAGTGGTGATCTGGAGATGCAAAATGAATCCATGGTACAAATGATGGCTGATTAGCAGATATGAAGGTTAGGTTTTGCAGAAGGCAGAGTTTTCAATACTGAATAGCTAGGAGTTCTAACGAATGTATAAGGAGTCATCACCTGTGAGATTGAAGTCGTCAACGTGGAAAAAGATAAAAAGTATATAAAATGTTATCAAATTATGACTAATTCACCCAGTTTCATCATACTTGAGACTTGTACCATAGACCTGTTTGTTGATTCAACAATCAGTCATCATCTATAAGCTTCCTCCTATTAAGGAGTAATTAGCTTTATTTTTGAGAAGTTTCTTTTTTTTGAAAAAATGAAGTTGGATCCTTCACTTGTGACTATTAAGCTGTTTCGTCAATACATTGGTCAATCCAACATACATTTTTTTCCCACCAACATAAATCTGATAAATTGAGAAAGCATTTTTTGGTCCCAGAGAGATGACCGCTCATTAAAGAGTTGTAGTCCTCGGAGATAATAGATGCAGTGGAGGAATGCTTGTTCGAAAAAATTGTGACCTTTCTTTCTCATCAACAAGCCCCATGAGCACCACAGGTTGCAGAGCTTTTGTAAAATTCCTTCTTCACCAAAGAAGGCATAGGAAATCAAAACTCAATTGAGGATGAAATACTCCAAGTGATGTGCAAATAGCTTTTCAGATTGATGGGGAGAAATAGCAAATGGAAAAAGGTGCTTTTACCATGGCCGGGGCTTTTTGACAAAAGGATGCAACCACCCATATTTTTTCCCAGTTTTCTTTGCAGCATATCTCTTGTATTAAGTTTTTTTTTCCAGCATAGCCACATGAAACACTTACTCTTTAGCGGCGCACAAAGTTTCCATAAAGAGCTCGCGAATTTGCTTCTAATTCCTCTGGTGTTTAAGAATTGATATAGGGAGGCAGTAGAGAAAGGATCCATTGCTGTTTAAATTCCACACCACCTGATCCTCTTCCTAGGATAAAGAAACTACATAGCTTATGGGGATAAAAGATGATTGAATTGTGTCTCAGCCTCTCTAGAGTGATGAAGTGGCAATCTAATTTTCTATGAACTTGTTCTTGCATTGAAGTACTTTGCAACCGATCCATTTTTTCCCGGCGACTAACCTTATATAACAAAAAGAAATGAACCCGGAGAGAAGCATCACAAATCCAATTATCTTCCCAGAACCAACCTTAAAGCGAACTCTATCCCAAAAACCCTGTAGAGTATTGATGACATCTCATCAAAGTTTAGGTCTTACAACTTAGCGAAAGCTTGACTTTTTTATGGTATGCGAATTGCACTTGTTTTCTCCAAACACCTAGGTTATAATTAAGAAATCTCCATCCCTATTTTATTAAGAAAATGGGAAGCAGAGTTCTCTTTTGGCACACAATTAGCTGGCTGTGCTAATCACCCTTCATATGTTGAAATCTAGTGTCTCCTAATGTTTAGAAAACGGTCCATTTAATCAGAAGTTGGATCCGTTTTGCCTTTACTCCATTTACAATATATATCCTTTCCATGCGTCATAATTTAGTGCAGCGCAATCTGGCTTCAGACAAGAACACCTACACTTGGTGCTTCTTGCCCCCTTGGTCTGTCAACCTCTCTAGTAAACACTAGCACGTCTCTCGAGCTGCATCCCTTCTCATCGGAAATCCTCGCCACCCCTGCTCTGCGGCATTGGCTGGCCATGCTCAGCCTGGTCGTACGCCGTCCTGGTCCTCAAAAACAAGAACACACTAGAGAGCAGCCCGACCAAAGTGATGCAACCCCACCCCAAGAAAGTCTTAGCATAGCATTTCCTCCCCATGCACACCACCATGCCATCGCCAAGCTGCACCCCCCTGAAGCTTGAATTCCCATTGGCATCATACACCAAGGCAGCAAGCAAGCCATAGAGCAGAGATCCCAGAGGGATGTTGGTGATGAGGATGTTGTGATTGACCCCGACGCTGTTGGGCCCGAAGAGCTCCGACGTGACCGCCACCGCGGCCGCGAAGATGAACCCCGAGCTCAGTCCCACCAACGCCGTGCCTGCAAGCAGAGCATGACCGTCGCCCGCCTCCGCCAGCAGAAAGAAGGCCAGCGGCATCGGCACCAATGCTATCGCCAACCATCCCGTTCGAGCAAAGTACACCTTCCTGCGAAAACAAATCTCATCAGCCTGTTTGATGCTGCTGCTATTTGTTCCCTAGAACTACCGTCTGCTACGAGCTAGGCATGTGTTACTTACTTAAGACCGATATGTTTGATGAAATTTAATTAGGAAGAACGCTAACGCTAATATATATATAGTTAGCCGTCTGTAACTTTGGAAGTGTCAGGTACAAGAAGCTTTTAATTAGTACACTCCAAAATGGAGTTCCATTCGTAGAGTTGGCAGCATATATAAGGTTGCATCTACGAAAGCTTGAGTTATTAATTAAAGGGATGCGAGGGAAGAGAGATACGAACCCGCGAAGGAAGTCAGGGGCGGCGGAGAGCAAACGGCCAAAGAAGGAGCATGCGGAGTAGACGGTGACGAACAATGTGGTCTTGGACTCCCTTCCCAGGGACTGGGCAATCTGGCCCAAGTTGTTGCAGTAAACGAGCCCCACCGTTGCGCCGCAGAAGTAGGCCACGTAGTATAACCAGAAATCGATCCGGGTGATGAGCCTTTTGGCGCTGTGCTCCTCGCCGATCGCCGCCAGCCGGTTCTTCTCCATCACCCCTTCGCAGCACCGCCACCGCTGCGACCACCATCGCCGCGTCTCCTCCTCTCCAACGACGACCCTATCATTGCTGCTGCTGCTGCTGCTGCTGCTGCTGCTGCTATCATTCTCATGGATGTTGCTGTTTGTGTTGGTGCCACGGATAAGCTCCTTGCGAAGATCCAAGTCCTCGATGCGGCTGAATGGAGAGTAGTGGACATCGTCGGCGCCCGAGCGAGAGTAGATGGTCCGCCGAACCCAATGGCGAGCGCAGACGGTGCCTGGAATGCAGAGGGGGACGAGGAGGAGGATGATCGCACCGGCGAGGAGGAGGCGGGCAAGGACGGGCCGGTTCGAGGAGACGGAGTTGAGGAGGAGGAGGTAGAGGCCTGTGAGGAAGGCGAGCACATTGAGGAGGAGGAAGACGTGGAAGTCGCGGCGGGTGGCGTCGGGAGGCAGGAGGAGGAGGTGGGTGGGGGGCTGGCGGAGGATGGGGAGGAGGGCGGCGGCAGAAGCGAGGACAGGGAGGGTGGCGTTGAGGAGGAGGTAGGTGGAGGAAGAACCATCCAAGGCATTGGATGCGAGGGTGTACAGGGCGGCGCTGACGCCGTTGAAGCTGATGGTCAGGGAGAGCGCGAGGGAGCGGTTCACCGGGAAGTTGCGGATGCACAGCACGAAGCACACGGTGTTGAACCAGCAGATGCTGCATCCGGCCAGCAAGCATAGCAGAAACACCTGCAAACCCATGCATGCAATTGCTTCATTTCAAAACATATATATATATATATATATATATACCTACTTTCTCATGCCAATTAGTGTCATACTTTGTCATGCATGCCAATGAGAGGAGGGGAGGAATAAAAGATGGGAGAAGCAAAACCATAGACAAGCTCGGGCACCGAGATAATTTATTAGTGTCATACTTCTTAAAGTTATAATATCTTCCTGTCCCAGTCCCACCTTAATCCCACAGGCATATGTATGTGTATGTCATGGGACCGGGGTTGTATTTATCTTTTGCATGAAAGAAAATTTTGCCTTCCTTAATTTATAAGGAATCCATCGTTGGATCACCCACCACACAGATCTCAAAATGCTCCGAACTACATCATTCATCTGGCTGCATGAATTTCAAAGCGGCCGGTGGAAGATCTAATTAATGGTGGAAGGAAGGCACAGAAAGGATACACCTTCGACCAATAGGTAGATAGATATGTATCAAACCATCATCTTATAATTACCATATTATGACCATCCATTTGGACCATCTAACCTCCACCTTGCCTATGATAATGATAAACGCCTTACCTTTATCATGCATGATACCAGATGCAAGGGGAATTAATATTAAGGTTGGTGCTCGTTAGCTCCTAAGCTACCGTCGAGATGGTCCAAACAGTTGGTACCGATCCTTAATTCGCAAGAGAAAGAGTGAGTCACAAGATTGCAGTGCAGGTCATTTGATGCTTGACCGAACCAAGTGCCAGGTGCCTAACCCATGCGTCATATCCTCAAACATCTCGAGTGCCAAAAAAAAATGTGCCTTCCATCTTAAGTCTCAGCAACAAGTCTCTCTCGCATTTTATCAGGTAGTGCGACTGGCAGTTGGTTGCCGTGGTTCCGAACGAGTCTTTTGACTCTTTTCGGACGCTCCTACCCGTCAAACAGAATGGAATCAAGCGGACGTCGAACTCGAAGTCCATCAGCAGGCGCTTCCCAGCGGCGTGGCCGGCAACGTATCCATGCATTGATTCCAAGACCAAAACTATCCTTAATAATATCTAGGAAAAGAGTGCCTTCTGTTGCTCAACGGCGTCAGCTCGTTTAGACCCTCGCTAAGTTTTCTATTGCTGTAACCCATTTTGGGAACATATCCGACCGTTGATGCTGATCGGACGGCTGCAAGAAAGGAAGCTCGTCCATCTCCTATATCGAACTAGGGATTCACGAACGTCATGGTGACCAGAGGATGACATGACTGATGGGGTCCGCGTGTATCCATTCTCCCCACAGGTACCAAGATTGAGGGAATCCCATGATCGCATGGTGGATAAGCCGCCCACGTGGCAGTACAATAACCAAATTCCGGCGTCGCTAACAATCCGGTGGCGGTATCTAACTGATGTTACATATAACACCTTGACTATCTACACTATTACTTGTGGATCCCGGGCTTCCAAATTTACCACCTAGTTACATGATTTTTTTTCCTTTTTTTTTTTCCGTTTCTCGAAACATGGAAGCTCTACTTAGGAAATATGACACAAGCAAATAAATAACACCCATACATAAATGAGAGAAGATAAGTAAATGGATAGATTGAGAATACTATGATGCCACCTCTTTGAAAAATGCAGCATAGTTATGTCTGTCTATCGATAGAAATAAGGTATCACAACACAAATTGCTATGCCCTAACATGCTAGATTTTTATTAATTTAAAATTTTGTTATAAATATTTTTTAAAAATATTTATTAACCCTTTTATTGTATCATTCATATTTGATATTCCGGTGATAATTTATTCACTAAGAGATTAAAACATCCATCAACTTAAACTTTCTCACCTTTCAACTTGGGTACGAAGAACCTCTGATGAGAACACATAAACAATGTTGTCTTTTAAGGAGCCCTAGAGAATTATATCAATACAAAGTGCCCCCAATTGAGAAAAGCGAATTCATGTCGATGTAATTGTATTTATAAACTCTAATATGCAACCTCCAACAAAATCCTCCTCGTTAGTTTTAGCTTCCCACTATTATTGTTAAAGGGTACTAATTTTAGTAGATACTTCTTTAGGTTCAAGCTAACCTATTATAGCGTTGAGTGCACGCTGCATAATCACCAAGTGTTTGACCTAGTAACTTTAAAGACAGGAGTTTATATGTAAAAGCCCCCTCCAAAAAGAGAACCAAGTATAAAGAAAGGAAAAGTTGGTTTGACTTTTCACCAGACCGTGCCAGAATTGCTGGATAGAAAACTAATCCCTTCGCTTCGAAGCCCAGAAATTATAAAAATATATAATTAAGTACGAATTGGTTAACGGCTAAAAAAAATAAAATGAAATTAAAAAAAAAAAAGAACGATGGAATCTGTGAAGTAAAGTGGGAAATGGGGAGGGACTCACGGGGAGGTAGGGGAGGGAGAGGCGGCCGGTGAGGACGAGCCACTGGGCGGCGTAGGCGGCGGCGCCGATGGCGGCGGCGAGGAGGAGGACGGCGGGGAGGGGGAGGTAGAGGAGGGCGAGGCCGGAGGACCAGCCGAGGGCCTTGCCGAGGTCGGAGGCGGTGGCCAAATAGGAGAGCTGGACCTGGGAGATGCCCAAGGCGGCCTTGAGGTCCGACGAGTAGGCCGAGAAGTCGAAGTTGGTCCCCGTGAACGCCTGGATCCACACCGTCGCCACCAATATCATCCACTTCCTCGACTGCCCCCCCGCCATGTAAATATATATATATATATATATTCCCGCTCTTGATTTCAATCAATTCGATTCTTCTTCTTCTTCTTTGGATTGGGATTCTGTGGTTTTGGTTTTTGGGACGCGAAGCCAAACGCCGGTGGGAGGCCTCAACCGTCCCTCTCGGGCTTTAAATAGGCGTCGACGCTCTCGGCCTCTGGGCTCTGGGTTCCGGTTTGGTATCGTTGTTGCGCCGAGGGATCCAAATGTGCTGCTTTCCCGATTTCCTCCGAAGGGACTTCTGCTGACACGATAGCATTTATGGGATCCGATTGGGTCGCGTTGGTCGGTTCAAAATTTATCAACATCTATTTGAAAATTACGGGTTTTATTATGAAATACCCTCCTAAAAATTTACATTTATATAAATACCCTCATAAATTTATATTTATATTTATATCTTTATAAATACTGTTTTTTATAAATATCTCTTAGCATAACGATTGTTCTAACACCATTAATAAAAATCATATTTATTTTAATGAAAAATCAAATAGAATTATGAAATTATCTTTTTTTTATCTCCGAATTCATTGGGAATCATGATCCGCTCGCGATCGACTTCTTCCTCCCGCAATCGTCCTGCTTGCATGATCCTCTGAAACAATAGTATTTCACGGTGTAAAAAAATACTATTTCATCGTCTTCCTCGATTCAATTCTCCACCGCCATTGATCCTTCTTCCTCTCTTCCTTTTGCCGACTCTTTCCTCGCCGCTCATTGTCCAAGTCCCTCTCATCATCGGTCTTTGCCCTGTCGGAGAACTCGTCGCCGCTCCCTTCCCTTCACTAAGATATGTTCGTTGCTCCCTTCCCTTCGCCGAAGATCGAGTCTCGCCGCTACCCATCTTCTCGCTGCTTCTCAATCTTTCCTTTCCCGAATCTAGTTGCCGTCGGGAGCTCTCCATGGACTCAATCCATCTTTCAAATCTCCCCTCTCTACTTACCTATCTTGGTTGCGGAAGCTGTTCCAAAAATCAATCGATGGACTCTAAGCAAACAACTTAAAGGTATTTCAATGTCATCTTGTCCTCTTTTCCCTCTTGTTGTTGTCTGCTATTTTTTTTTCTATTTAACTGAACCTAAAAAGAAAAATACATCATTGCGAGTGTTAGAAGAATAACAATGATTGTTATAGCCTATCAATACAAGAGCAACACTTCAGATCTTGAGACTTATATTAATTTATGATATATTAATTCATCCTACTTGTATAGAAGCATAAATGCATGACTCTAATCAGTCTAATGGCTATAACAATAATTAATAAATGCAGAATTAGCTATAATATTAACTAATAAATACAAGGCTATCACATTAACTAGTGTGTCTAAATTCTTTCCATCTACTAGGATTTTTGTTTTGTATATATACCCTCCTAAATATACAAAATTACAAAAATATCCTAGTAAAGTTGTTATTTGCTTATATAGTTTCTTTTTGCATGTCTACCCATTAAGGATATTTTAATTATTTTAATTTAAAATTATTAATTTTTTAACGACGACGTGGGTATATATGGCAAAATAAGGATAAGAAATGGTAGAAAAGTAAGATAAGTGTTTTACGAGGGTATACATGCAAATATCAATTTTGGAATAGTATTTATGCAAAATCTAATATTCAGGTATACATGCAACAAAAACCAAAATTTACATATGAATCTCATATATTTATTAAACAGATAATCTATATAATCTCTTTATTAAATAAATCAAATCAGATTAAATAGGTTTTAAATGGATTAATTGGATTTAAACAAGTTAATAGGTTGAGTGGATCAGATTAAATAGAACTAAAATAAGTTAAGTAGATTTTAAATAGGTAAAACATATACAAGAATCTGGTCATGATCCGATATAATTATTAAAAGGGTCAAAATAGGTTAAACATGTCAAAAATCTAAATTTAAACCCAACCCATTTAATAAATAGATTTAGATATGTTAATCCATTTATGATCCAAACTCATTTATGTTAAATCAAAGCCCGCTTAAAGTAGATCATTTGTAGGTTGAGCCGGCATGTTGGATCATAAATTGTTACCTTTAGAGTATTTTTGAACAATTGGATTGTTATTAAATTTGGCCGATCCAATCCAAAGTTATTTCTGAATACTTATAAATATAGGCATAATCGACCCATAATCCTATAGTTTTTATTTTAACGTAGTAGTTCCTGAAAAATGGCGTTTCGTTCCACAAAAAGCTGTCAATTGACTTTTCACACGAGAGACCTAACAAATGGAGGGCACGCTGTAGTTGCAGGGTGGGTACATTCAATCACGACCATCATCGTGGCCATGGGCGGCTGTGATTCATTAACCAGCCTTTGCAATTCAACATTGTACTGGGGTGGATCCGAACCAGATTTTTATGTTGACTTAGTAGTTCATGAAAAATGACATTTAGTTCCACAAAAAAACTGTCAATTGACTTTTCGCATGAAAGTCCTAACAAATGGACAGCATGCTGCAGTTGCTGGGTCGGTACATTCAATCACGACCATCATCGTGGCCATGGGCGGCTGTGATTCGTTAACTAGCCTTTTAAATTCAACAATGAACTTGAGTGGATCCCAACCAGATTTTTATGTTAATTTAGTAGTTCATAAAAAAATGACATTTAGTTCCACAAAAAACTGTCAGTTGACTTTTAACATGAAAGACCTAATAAATGCTTAGCATGCTGCAGTTGCGGGTGTCACTCCTTAAAGCCAGAGGATAACAGATGTTGCATACTTATATAGTGGACCATAAAAGCATGTAACGTTAATGATCATAATAAAAAAATAATAATTACTAAATATTTATTTAATCAAAAACTTATCTAAATTATACTTACAATAGTTCTATAGTGGCATAAGTCAACATTTGCATATTATTAACATAAATCAAATAAATTACTCTAACTAATCTGATTAAAACTCTAATAATTGAAAGTATCTTCAAAAGAATTAGCACACTCTCCTAGCCTCGAACAATCATGTATCCATATCTAAAAAATAGAGAAAATATAATAATAAGTGACACTAGCCCAGTAGGCAACATAACACCCTAAAGTCGGGTTAAGCATGCTAAATAATTAGTTAAAAGCACAAAATATTAATTAGAAAATAAATTATTTCTTGAATAATACATATTTCTTTTTAAAGTATATTATTATTATTATAAACTAATACTATAAACCCAACATCAGGCTATGGTTACGTAACCCAGTGACATGGGTCAGAATGTACAAAGTGGTAAATATCACTATTATTAACCACCAGTGGTATATTGTCTAAATACCAATATTTTAATCATTGGCCGTGTGGTGTCAAAACCAGTTTTTCAAATATTACAAGTCGACAGAGCCAACGAATAATCTCTATTTGCAGGGCAAGATCATAGCCATGCTGAGAATACATACATATAAAACATATTTCATAAATTGCCTAGTCATATTTTTCAAAATTCATAACATAACACATAATATAATTTAAAATAATTACTATCATAATAATAACATATCTAACCTATTTAACTAAGCATAAAATATATATCATAATCAAATTTAATAAACTAATTATTATTTTACTAAAAATTCAAAAAACATATTTTGAAGCATTAGGTTACTTAGCTCTTGTCGCTTCAAAATTTCACTCTAGTTAGACGGGTCAAGTTCACCTGCTTTAGTATTATTAAAATATAATTGCTTTTTATCAATATCTTAAAAGCCAAACAAAATCAAAATTAAAATACTATTCGAGATACAGCCTCATGCCAAATCAGATCGATTAGGTGGCAGTGTCCGACTGCCCAGGTGGGTCCAAACAAAGAGAATTCAACTAGTCAGGTAAAAGGTCAATAGTGGCCAAATTTTAAAAAGATCTAGCTGGGGCTAAAGTAATAGATTGGTCTACCACCCAAGAACTGGGGCGGTTCAAGGTCTTCAAACTAGGTCAACTTGGATCCGAGCAATAAGAAAAGCAAGACTTACACTAGGATCCCTGAGAAAGAAGAAGAAAAGAGAGAATCTCAGATCGAATTCAGTCAGGGGCTTGGGTTTGGTTTGTCGATGGTAGAGGCCATTACAACATCTAAACTATGGGCCAAGAAGAAGGTAGCAGCAAGGGAAGTAAATCTCTTTTTTTTGAATTAATACATAATAATAAAATAAGAAGGAAATAAGAAATGAAAAGAAGAACAACAAAACGAGAAGGAAGAGAAGGAAAGAAAGAGGAGAGGAGCCAAGGAAGGATGGTGGCGGCCAGACCTGGGTTGTCGACGGCCAACCGTCGCTAGCAGGCGGCGGCCGACAAGAAAGGAAAAACTAAGATCATTTTCGGTTTTAGTTTGGCCCGAAACAAAGGAAGGAAACAACTCGATTGGCTTCGATCGAAGGAACAGAGGGAAGAGAGCTTACCCACGGGTGGCGGAGATGAAGGATCTTGGCCGAGGAGCTTGGTTTGGCGAGCTAGTGGCAGCGGTGCTCGAAAAAAAGAGAAGATGTCTCAAAATACAGAAAACGGGGCTCATTGAAGAAGGAGCTTCGGACGGGCACTAGGCCGGGGTGGCACACCGGCCACTGAGGAGGGAGAAAAAAGAGAGAGGAGAGGGCTCGGTGGAGATCATTTTACAAGTTTGTTACTTGTTATGAAAGGAGATCATTTTTTATTATGGATATTGAAGTTGTGATAACTTTTCAGGTCTAGTATAATCTTTAGAGCTCTGCCCTAAAGAGTGTCTGACTATGCCACATGCCCAAACTCGGATCGCATGACACATACGTAAATCAATTTTTTGTCTGATTCCACTTTGATTTTGTTTTTAAGTGAACATACAACAAATATGATCTTCCATGCTTGATCATATCACACAACTTATGCATGATGGGTAAAAACCATGAAGCTCTAACTAATAATAATGTAATCACAAATAAATTTATATAATGATGGTGAGAGAGGTGGTCGGAAGGAGCCGGGTCGCGCGGGAGGGGGAAGGGCGCGCGATCGGGAGAAACAGGGATGCGCCACCTGTTCTCTGTTTTTGGCTTTTTGTGCGCGCGTGGGGGCGGTGGAACCCGTCCTCTGTTTCAGATTAGGAAAAAGGTACGGCCTTTGCAGGTGGACCCGAGGGCAGCTGGGCCGGGCCCAGATAGTACATCGGGTCACGTGTGCCCTCCAATGATTTGCGGCTATGAGCCATTTAGTACCGTGTTTATTTGTACTGACTCACACGTACCGATCCAGCCCATGGCCTGCTCAACTAAACCCACCTTTTCGCATGGGCTGGGCCAATAACTTCATGGATTGCATCCAACTTCGGTCGCAAATTTTTGGCCTAAATTTGAATTAGACTAAGCTTGGGCCAGTGGTTTGTGCATCCACTCCGGCCTGACATGATATTTATATAATATGTGTATATGATGGATAGTGAATCACATATATGGTATAAATATAATACTAGTTTTGCAGCATTATCCCTATTGTTAGATTTTTTACTGATTAGCGTAAATAAGTAATTATTATGAATATAAGATGATACTATTATCCTTTGCACAAATATCCTTGAAAAAAAGCAATATATTCAGTTTATATTATAAAAAGTCGCATTCTTGAATATATTTTCTTAGAGGTATTATTATGAAAGAATAATAAAATTATTTTTATGCTTAAAATTGTTATTTAGTGACACTATCAGCTAAGAAACTACTTAGAATAATGATTTGGAAGGAGTTTATATGTACATATTAAGTTTGGAGGATCTATATATATATGTAATAAACCATATATGAAAATATAAACATACGCAAAAGCTCCATATATTTTTGAACCTGTGATATGGTTGCTCCGAAGCCTCTCCACACTTTAGTTGGTTAGACAATAGTCTATTTGAACCATGTACGTCGTGTAAAATCATAATGCTATGGGACAACTAAGGTCCTAGCTATCGAGTATTAATTTAACCATATGATTTTGCAATGAAATATTGAGCATATGTTATATTCATAATTTTTTAAATAAAAATAAATGACAGTCGCCGCAAAATGAAATTCTATAATGTTCATAATCTTCGGTTTATAAAATATCTAGAAGCTAACTCATATTTGAATGAGAGAACCAAGAGAAGCGCACTTACTAGGAAGTGGAAGGGCATTTATTCTCCTTATTCTTTTAGATCAGAGTAGAGCCGATCGCAAGCTGGGCCTCATGTTTAAACTATATTTATTTTTAGTCGGACTTCAAGTTGGGCTTATTTACCTAACGTGGCTCGTGATCAACTCTACATCAAAGAGGACCTTTAACAACCGGTTGGTTACGGGTGGCGCTTTTTCTACGGTAAGAAGGTAGTTAACGATTAGGTTGCAACCCTCGGCTCCGTAGACCAAGCTAAAGCTCATGCAACCAGAACTTTGTTGATCGGGTCGAAACAAGGACTAACATCATTCTAAATTGAACCCTTGCTCTCTTGTGTCTTAGTCTTGGGCAAGAGATAGATGATGCCATCCAAGCAGACACTCGATCCTCCTATCATTGATTCCGGTGGAGTGGTCAAAACTTCTCGAACTTTCTTGCATGCAGGTCGGCGCTCCAAGCGACGACCATTTGAAACATTCCAACGATCGATAATTTCTTATGTTTCAAAGCCTCTCCAAAATTTCCTATGCGAATTTAAAAGAGAAACGGAAATATATTTGCTCTTGTTCGCTGGTTTGGTCAACGATCTTCAAGCTTACCGAGAAGAATAAAATATATGATCTCAAAAAAGTCGGCTATGGAGTTCGCTGGTTCAGCGTCTTGACTCTTCAACGATTCCCATGTCAAAGTCCTTATCCAGTGGCTTAGATTCATACCAACATCCCGCGCATGTGAACACACCACAAGTGTCTTGAAAGAATGCTTGCCCCCAGTCATCTCCTACTTGGTCCGGTAAATGGATCCCTTGATTAATTTATGGATACTGCTAGTGCGCTTATTTCCGACTTCTCGCCACCAACTCATTTTTGCCGATGGATGGTGTGGACTTACCAAATCGAGACCATCGAGAAATTATATCCTCTACCGCTTGCACCATATGACTGTGCACCATACCAATCATGTCATTTTATTCTTTCTCGTAGACCCTATCCTAATTCCTAGGGGTGACAATCGGGTCAAGTTAGATGCAGATTGGAATTGGATGCAGATCGGATCTAAAATTCAACAACTCCAGCCCAACCTGTATATTAAATAGATCAAAATTTCAAATCTGAATCCGGGTTGTTTATTAAATAGGTAAGCCGACCTGACCAACATAACCCATTTATTAAACAGGTTAAACTGGTTTAACGTGTTAGACGGATTTTTAACAGGTTAAATGGATTTAAACAGATTAAGCGGGTTGGGTTAAATAGGTTAGAAATAGGTTAAGTAGATTTCAATTTAATCAAATAGGTTATAAATATGTTAAACGGGTCGGATCATAATTCGACCCTATTTTAAATGGGTTAAACAGATCAAAGCTTTAAACATGAACCTAACTCATTTAATAAATAGATTTAGAAGGATTGACTTATTTACAACTTAAATCTATTTATGTCAAATCCAAATATGCTTAAAGCGGGTCATTCGCAGGATAGATTGACATGCATAAACATGCATCCGACCTTTTCTAAGTTTTGATAAACAAAACTAAGCTATTAATAATACTTCCATCATGACTATTTTCTGGATTTGTCGGAAGTTTCCTTCCGGGAATTAAATTTTCATCAACGTAATGGATGAAATGCAAAAGTAAAACAATTAATATTTATGCTCTTTTTTTTAAAATTGAAGGGCTGTAGGCAACTAGCTAAATAATGGAGTTTATCCTTCAAAATTGAAGGCGAGATTCAATCTTAAGTTTCTTGGTCCAACAGCCAAGAACTTCACCTATTTGATAAAAATCTAAATTCCAATTAGAAAAATTTAGTGGCTCATGTTATTATGTTTGAAAATCTTGATTTCTCTAAATATACAATAAATCATGGTATCATCTTTAGTTAATTAAACATGCTTTATTAATAATAATTAATAAAATAGAGGTGCAAATGAGTTGAGCCGAGCCAACCAGCAAGCTGCTCGAGCTTGGCTCGAGCTTGAATGGTTGAAGTCAAGCTCGCTCGAGCTCAAACCAGCTCGAGCAACTTATATATATATATATACTGAGCTCTTACCAACCCAAGCTGAGCTTCCCTAATATTTTTGCAATTGGCTCATTCAAGTCCTAATTAAGCCAAGCTAGGACCTGATCATTTGTATCCCACAACGATATCTAGTCCTAATCTTGATATATATTGAGCTCGACTAAATGCCAGGGTGGCGGACTCACACCGAAAGAAGTCGGGGTAAGAATATCATCGTCGGTGTGCGTTAACCGAGTCTCTCTCCACCCCTTTCCGCTTAAAAATCGGAGAAGGTGAAAATCGAAGCTGACGAAAAAATTCCCCCACTCCCCTCCTTCCTTCCATTGAAAGCCCAGATCCTTCTACCAAAAAAAATAAAAATAAATAATAAAAGCCCCAAATCCAACACCCCCTCCTTCCCTCCCTCTTTGAAGGAACGCCGGCGAAGTTGCCTTCGGCGGCGGCGGCGACGGCGGCGACGGCGAAGCAGAAAGGTGAAGGTTAGAGCCCTCATCCCCTTCGTTCCCTTTTGCATTTCTCGTCTTCGTTTCGTTTCATTTCGATCTCTCCTTAATCCGGAACATATTCGTTCGGATCCATTATTAATGGGTTCCTTCTCTCATCTACCTATTCAATCTTTGGTGCCAATTGTTTTGCCTTTGTCGATTGGTGCGGGAAGCCGATTGTTAGGGTTCCGTCTCGCTTCTATATCAATTTTAGCCGCGAAATTGTTGTAAAGGTATCGTTTTGAGACGTAGCAGGATTATTTATGGTTTGGGGTGATTCTAGGGCTTTGCGTTCGTTTGGGCTGTGGGAAATTAATCAGATTTTTATATTTTTTTTTCCTGACTTTTTGACTGGGGAAATGGTTTAGCTGGAGGGTCAGGGTGCTTTTCTCGTTCATTTGAATTGAAACCTTGAAATCGTTATGAAAGAATGATTTTTGGGGGTGTCGAGCCCTCTTCTTGATGGTTTCGTTGGATATATAGGGTCTCTGGTTCGTCTTAGGCTAACTTGATGGGATTTTGTTGATTTTTTTCTTTTAAATTTTGAATGGCAAGTAGTTTGCTTACACGCCAGGATATGGGATTTCTGGTAGAATTAGCTACGCGTTGATATTGGAATTACGGTTGTGCTTAGAATTTGTGAGGGTGTTAGCATTGGTAGAGTAGGGTTTTGGTCCCTTTGCTGTTGGGAGGGCGTCTTGAAAATTTTGATGTCTGTATCCAAATCTGTTCGTTTGTGCGGTCCTGCAGTTCATATTTGATTATATGAGATTTTGTACTTATTGGCCTGTTGGCATTTTGTAGTCTATATTCGTCGCTATTGTAGTGATAATTGATTCATAAGTCATGGTCTTATTCAAAACTTTGATCTATATGAATTGAAATTTGATGACCATAAGTGGCGGTCAATCAAGGATATGAGATAGGTATGTGCAACTGAAATTTGAGAAGATTTAAATGTTAATTTACAAACACCAAACTCTGTTATTCTGATAGAAACATTTTTCAGATGCATTACCGAACACTTTGACAAGATATAAAATGGGTGTGTTCGCTTGATATACCATAATGCAATAAGGGGAAAAGGCACAATATGATATTCATCTAAGAAGATAATCTCCAGAGTTAATGGCCTCGATTAGAAATTAAGCACTCAGATATTAGAACTCTACACATAACCCCTAATTTTATCTTTTCTATATATTTCAAACACGAAATAAAGACAAGGAATATCATTTATAACCCCTAGGCCTTGACACGCCAAAATAAGACATGATGCTTTGGAGAAGCTTATCTTTTCAGCTTATTTTGACTATAAGTGATGCTCTTGGTTCTTGTATTTCAATGATAGTTTGAAAATCTGTGGCACAAATTTGATTGTTAATTCCTCCTGGTTATATATGTGGACTACCACTTGATACTTTGTCCATTGGTAGGATGTATTTTTAAGTGCATGTGCACATATAGACACACACAGGGAGAGAGAAAGAGTGCAAATATTTGGAAGTCGGATCAAGAGCGGTTTAGGACAAAGAATGAGCATTGGAGGGTTCAAGTGGGATAGTGATGGGGGGGCAAGCATGTGGAAAGCATTACAAAGATGAGTTATAAAGTTTCCATGATCTAAAATTACATCCTTAAGCCTGTTAAACTATTTCAACCATTTGACCTCTTCAAAAATCAGCTTTCTTAAGTTTTATACTTTTAAAGGTTTTGAGATAGATGACATTCGAATGGACAAGTGCGTTATTCTATAAACCTTTCCATGATATCATAATGAGAGTTAGAGAGGGAGCAAATGGGAAGAACTGCTCGCAAAACATTTTTTGCAAGCATTAAAAAAAGTGCAAGATGTGGAGAGCATAGGAATTGCTGTTTAATAATCGCAGTGAGACAAAAGATTATAATTTTGCATCAATATATCCAATAGATATTAAAAAAGGTAACACTAACAGCTATGTGAAGGAACAATTTTGATGCTTGGCTAAAATAATCAGATCTTTACCCGCATAATTAAGCATCCGAACTCTGGAAATGGATGTCAGGGAACTTGAAGCTTTCCACTGTAAACCTTGATCTTGTATGGTTTTTTAGTCTACTAATTTAAGGATTGATTCCTGTGTCATCAATAACCTACAATGATGTGATTGGATATTGATTATGGTACAAGATTGTGTAATGCATAATATGAGGATGACTGCAAATCTGAGAACAATTTTCAGATGTACATTGAGCATACCCCCCCCCCCCCAAAAAAAAAAAAAAAACACCACAAATGGGGTTGAGCACTTGATGAGTGCAACCCTATTCTTTTCCCTCTAGCATATGCTCGATGGTCACACAACTAACGATTTGCCAAATGCCAACCAAATGCTTTTCTTCCCTTTCTTAAGGATAGGAAGTTAGGAGAGAAATCACTTCTTTTCTTGAAGTTCAGCACTTGATGAGTGAAATCTTATTCTTTCCCCCTAGAATATGTTCAATGGTTGAGCAACTAACCATTTGCGGTGCCAGCAAAATGCTTTTTCTCTTTTCCTTATGGGTATAGATTTAGGAGAAATCACTTCTTTTTCTTGAACTCGGAATAAGAATTTTTCATACTTTATGAAGGATAATGATCCATGAAAAATTTGTGATAAAAATTGCTTCAAAAAGAAAATATTAATTTTTAATCAATAAAAATTCCTAATAACAATCCCACTGAAAGCTAAAGTGGTGAATGGTTCAGGAATTACAAAAGATCATTGATATCGTAGTTAAAAACAATCAAGAATGGTAAATCATTATCATGTTGTAGCTCACCAGAAAATTTATACAACATGGAAAGAACAAACTTATAGGTTATATATATTTATCAGCTTTGTGACAAATCCAGCTTATAGTTGCTTGAGCCTTGAAGCCTTGAACCAGCAGTGGATGGGCAAGTGCATTGGGGGGAAAAAGCAGGGAAGTGGATGTCTAAGAAATTTTTAATATGAGAGAGTCTAGGAAATGTTTGCATTGAATAGTGGTGCAAAACTAGCCAAATGACTACTTCTACCAGCTTTATATAACAAATGTTATTAACAATTAGGAAATCTAAAAGTAACAACTGAACTTGAAAGACAATAAATTCACTGAGGATGCCAACCCATAGTCCACCATATAAATACTCAAGAGAACAAGTAAATACACTATCTGATGCGTTATAAACGTATATGATGGTTGCTTAAGAGAAATTGTATATTAGTTCTTAACTCTTTTTTGATAGATGGGAAATTACTCTTCATTAGATGCTGTTTTTACCATTTAGGTTGATGAAACCAAACATACATGACTGTCAATTTTGTGAGGCTCTTGATTGTACATTTTATAACAATTTTTTTGTCATTTGCCTCAGATTCATTTCACTTTCCAGTTCAGTGTGAGTAGCAGAATTCATGGCATCAGACACGAATTACAAAAAATAAATAACTTCTTTTGGTATACTAAATTACTCAAACTTGTTGTGCAGATGTCCTTTTGTAAGAATTTCCTGGAGCTGGAAGTTCTTATTTTGTTCCAAGAGGGAGTTACAAGTTTCTATACAGATGCATGACTGTTTTGAAGTATACTCATGTTTTTGCTTTTGCAACAGGTGTAATGGAGATATCATTGCTAAAGACACTGCTCAGTAGCATTGCACGCTTTGATCTTTTGTCATCTAGTAACTCTATAAAATCCGAGCTGGTTCAAAGATACTTCCAGAAAATTGATGAAATCTTGGAGTGTTTGAAACCTGTGCTTGATCAAGCTGTGGCTTCTGAGATATCATCAGATGGGAATCTAATTAAGCTGTTGGAAGAACTTGATGGTGTTGTCAATGAAGCCAGAGAACTTATTGGGAGCTGGCACCCTACCATGAGTAAAGTTTATTTTGTATGTCACCTTGACCTGGTTTTGGAAACTTAGCCTATTTTTTCTGGAAGAAATCATTTGCTGCTGTTATTAAAAAATGTGTCTTACCAATAACTTTTTGGACTGTTATCTTTTCGATGTCTCTCTTTGCATGAAAGGTAAGTTCTGTGCACATAATAAGCTGATTTCTTCATTGTATTTGTTCAGAACAATTCATTTAATGTTATTGTTGTCACCATTCAACTGGAAATGTTTTTTCCTGGATTACACAGTGAAATTTTAGCCAGATTCTGCCCCCAGGTTTTAGTTTTGATTCATATCAACTCCAAGCTTGACATGTCTGCAGCAATGTTGGAAATGTAAAATATTTAGTTTGTTAATTTAGAGCTCGCTATTTATGAACGCCTTCTTCCTCTAAACAAAGCTAACATCATTATAACTTGCTAGATAACAATTTTAACTTGTAAGAGGACAGTACTGGATTGCGTATCTAACCTCTGCAATTGGAGAGTAAGCTATTTAAACGTGGGCTGGAAGAATGTGGAACTGGATTATAGAGTAATTTTTGAAGCCATTCGTTTTTACTAAATAAAATATTAAAACATGAGAAACACCTTCTGCAAAATGTAAGGATTGTTAAAACTTCTAAGGTCATTAAGGACTGAAGGTTATATGCTCATATTTTGTTTTTCTGCTGGTGTTTTTGGAGAAAGACTTCTTGTTTTTAAGTTCAACTATTTATATACTTTTACAGCGCTCTAGGCAATACCTTTCGTTTCATGCATTAATGACACATCACTATCAATTGGCTTTCATATGCTAAATTCAATGAGATATGTGTGTAATGAAGAGCATGTTGCTATGGTAATGCCCAAAGAATCATCAATGCTGTTATTTTCTAACTGGAATTTGAATTGCTGTTCCCAGGTCTTGCAGATTGAATCCATAATAACAAATATTCAAAAATATGCTATTGAAGTATGCCAACTACTTAATTCTCTGCTTCCATCTGTGATAGTTACTTCTACTTCAACATCTATCGAGGTAATGAGACACATATGAAACTTGAACTGCTCTTTATTCTTCCATCTCATCGTGATATATTTAGCTCCGTTGTCTGTTTTTTGATTGAGGTTTCTTTGGACCAACCATTTCAGCATTGTGTGCAGAAAACTCAGCATATGCATAATGACCAGATATCAGATGTCATCAAAGAGGCCTTAAGAGATCAGAGGGAGAAGATTACTCCTAGGCCTGAGCATTTGGATAAAATTTCAAACTCTTTGAGCTTGTCATCTAATCAAGAATTGCTGATGGAGGCTGTTGCCCTTGAGAAGCTTAAAGTGAAGGTTGGCAATGGCGAAAACCAAGTAGAACAGATTGATCATATGATTGCACTTGTCACTCATATGCATGAGTGCCTGGTTAAAATAAAACAGGTGCACAGCATTAATGGGGTGCTGATTCCTGCTGATTTTTGCTGCCCACTTTCCCTAGAACTGATGTCTGACCCGGTGATTGTGGCATCTGGCCAAACATATGAGCGGGCTTTTATTAGAAAATGGCTTGATCAAGGTTTCAATGTTTGCCCCAAGACGCATCAAACACTCGGTCACACTAATTTGATTCCCAACTATACTGTCAAGGCATTAATAGCCAACTGGTGTGAATCAAATGACATCAAGCTTCCGCATCCCGTAAAACTCGTGAATATGAATCACCCTTCATCTTTTCTTAGCCCCATTGATTCAAGTAGTAATGATTGCCATGTTCCTCATTCTGGTCATTCTCCAAGGACTAGCCATCCAAGATCACCAGAATCTGACAGGTGTATAGTGAGTTCACATAAGGATTCGCACTCGTCCAATGGAGTCCTCAAAGACAGTTCTCTGCACGAGAAGCCTTTGTCTTCTCAACATAGTTCCCTACCTGTGGCAGCACCTTTGCAAATTGCAAATGGGTGTGATGCAAATATTGCAAGATTATCACCTAGCTTGGGAGAGAGGCATGTTGATTCTGGTGGCCAAACTGCTAACGAACCCGAACAGGATTCTCAAGCCTCCGTAGTTGATGAGCAGTTACAGGGCCATAACCGAAGTGTCTCAGCCTCAAGTGCTGTTTCAAGTAATGATTATCTTCCAGGTACTGGAGATGCAAATGTGGTGTCACAAGTTTCCAGTGATCTTACACATGACAGCAGTGATACCTCAGGAGAAGTTACACGAGAGACTCCGGTTTCCTCCACTCCTCAGAGAGAACCAGAATTCCCTCCAAGGTTGGGTGAGGCTCGTTCTAGAAGCCAAACCATTTCTCGACGGTCATCTATCCCCAGGATCATAACATCTTCATCTATGGATTCCAGGCCTGACCTATCTGGTGTTGAGACCCAAGTTCGAAAACTGATTGAGGATTTGAAAAGTGATTCAGTTGATGTGCAGAGAGCTGCTACAGAAGAGCTGCGCTTTCTTGCTAAACACAACATGGAAAATAGAATTGTAATTGCAAAATGTGGAGCTATAAGCTCGTTAGTTGATCTGCTTCGTTCAACGGACCCTAAGACTCAGGAGAATGCTGTAACAGCACTTCTGAACTTATCGATCAATGACAACAACAAGACTATCATTGCAAATGCTGGTGCCATTGATCCTCTTATCCATGTTCTTGAGGCAGGGAATCCTGAAGCAAGAGAGAACTCTGCTGCAACCTTATTTAGCCTTTCAGTAATTGAAGACAATAAGGTTAGGATTGGACGATCTGGTGCTATCGGACCTCTGGTTGAATTATTAGGAAATGGGACTCCTCGAGGAAAGAAAGATGCTGCAACAGCATTGTTTAATTTATCGATATTTCATGAGAACAAGGCTCGTATAGTGCAGGCTGGGGCTGTGAAGCACTTAGTAGAGCTGATGGACCCAGCTGCTGGCATGGTTGATAAGGCTGTGGCTGTTTTGGCAAACCTTGCGACTATAGCAGAAGGGAGGGGAGCAATTGGTCATTTAGGTGGAATCCCTGCCCTTGTGGAGGTTGTTGAATTGGGATCTGCAAGAGGGAAAGAAAATGCTGCTGCAGCTTTGCTTCAACTCTGTATAAATAGCAATAGATTTTGTACTCAAGTTCTCCAAGAAGGTGCCGTGCCACCACTAGTAGCATTATCACAGTCAGGGACACCACGAGCTAAAGAAAAGGTATTTTCATTTCATCATCATTTATTTTTTTGTGTTTGTATGTACATAAGCATGTTTTATGTTTTTTGATAGGCGCCTCTTCTGTTTATATTTCCAAAATTTTCATCATTTTAGATTTATGAATCGGAGATTAGTTCTCATATATAAATTTTCTCAATATTCGGCCACATGTAAGTGGTAGTATTGTCGCTGTTCTATGATCTCTTTGATTAATGCAACCTTTATTTTTTTAATGTCTTTCAATTTCCCTTCCTCCTTTATTTCCATACTTCTGGTATAGAAGTTTCTGGAATTCATAAGTGGTATCAAAGTATTGGTGTCTTTTATTCTTTGATCATTCCAACTTTCCATTAGTTTTAAAAATATATTTGGATAGCTCTTTGGAACCATTACTACTTATGATCTATACTT
The DNA here is from genome assembly GCF_009389715.1 of Phoenix dactylifera. Classification (NCBI taxonomy): domain Eukaryota; kingdom Viridiplantae; phylum Streptophyta; class Magnoliopsida; order Arecales; family Arecaceae; genus Phoenix; species Phoenix dactylifera. The sequence continues at coordinate 29,183,944 of NC_052393.1, read as the reverse complement.
TTTATATATTTTTTGTAGTTTTGTTTGGCATACTTTTTTAAAGGCAATCTGGTTGAAGATATATCATTATTACATATGAATATGTGGTTGTAGAGTTTTTGCTCTTAAAATAAGAGGAATCTTAGAAAGACATACCACTTCTATTCTTTAACTTAGTGACAGTTTGATTGTTGAACTATATCAAAATTAAGCTATCAAATGGCACATGCACAGATGCACTGCATGTGCACAAAATTTCCTAGTACATCAAATTATGTGCATTGGGTGTAAGGCAGTATACGTTTGAGAAGGGAGTGAGGTTTATTGAAGATGGTAAGATTATTTTCGTTCTTTAGAAGCCACTGGAAAGGACACCTGGAGGACTGAACTAGAGGAACCATATATTTACCACTTATATTTCAGATGACTGAAGTAGCAAGCACTGAAATTGCTGTTAAATGAGAAGAAAGTTTAGGAAAATGAGGAATTCAATTATGGCTAGTACTCGATTTTATTTGGTTAACAAAATTTATTTAGTGAGAGCTTGAAATAAGGAAAATATAGTATTTGTAAGAAGAAAGGTTGTTTCCGAAATCGGGTGGATTGCCTTACAGGACATAGGGGTAAAATATGAAGATATAGGTAAGGAGGATTGAATATTGATGTTGAAGGCATGGAATAGGGCATCGTGTTGTGCTTGTATCAGCATGGGTATGTATGTCAGTCCATATAGGCTCATGCTAGTATGTGGTAGTGCAGCATGAATTGGCAGGGACCCATTTTGATTGCCACAAGCCCATATACATGGTTGGGCAAGTGGCCATCAAAATTCAGCACTGCATGACCATACCATGCGAAGCTATGTTTGGCATGGGCACAACAAATAATACTTTAATCCTTGATTGAAAGATGACAATAATAGTCAAGGATCGATTCTTTTAATCTTTTCATCAGGAACATATGTTATAGTGACCAGTGAAAAATTTAGTGACGAGAATCTATGTATGGTTTTTTTAACTTGGAAAGCATATATCGCAAGGATTAAATACTACCAGTTCGGTATGGTACCATGAGCACTATACCATTACGATATATTCGGGTCGGCAGAACCGTCCCGAACCAGATGATTTCGATTGTTCCGAGCCGTACCGGCGGCCCACCGGTACAGTTTCGGCGGCCCACCTGTATAGTACTGGTAATGGAAATGAAAACCATTGCCGGAGGTAGAGAAGGAGAAGGAAAAAAGAGAGCGAGCGGGGGAGGGAGGGAGAGGGAGAGGGAGAGGGAGGGAGGCCGGCGGAGAGGCAGCAAGGGGAAGTCGTGGTCGTTCCCCTGTTTCGTTCGAAATATGGGTTCGGCCGCTCTTTTAATTTCGTGATTTTTAAGTGAAGTCGGCAAGACGGCCACGGCTTCCCCTTGCTGCCTCGGCGCCGGCCTCCGGTTGCCTCCACCGGCCCTCCACCGCTCTCCATCGGCCTCCTCTGGTCTCCCTCCCTCCCCCTCTCTCTCTCTTTTCCTCTCTCACTCTCCCTCTTCCCCGCCTCTTCTACTGTGTCGATACAGTCCCAACATGGCACGACGCGGGTCCATACCGATTTGTCCCATCAGAGAACCGGTACGGTGCCTGGTATTGGTTCTGCCGATGTTGTGATAGACAAATGATTCTAGTATGGGTGCAGAACACTGATTCCCTCTTAAATGGTCCATAATGGTTGTGTACCTGCAATATGTACCAACCATACAAGTTGCATGCTGGTTGCTTTTTGATATTGTTGATACTATCTTGTTGCATCCTGAGCATACTGATATCATACTGTTCTGGGACAAAACCAGTATGGGGATAGGTATAAAACCCTTGATATATAATATGTTTTGTTGTAGTTGTTTGATTTCCAACAGAGGTGATGTTTGTAGATTAAAGATGTGGAGTAATGGGTAGCTTTGGCAACTCCAATAAATATTCTATAGCAGTGAGCCTACTTTAAGATTTAGGGGTTCTTTGGATGCTCTTTCAGGCTATACATGGAATGTTCCCTTTATGGTTAAGAGAGGGAATAGCTCAGCAGGGTAAGGAGAGGGTTTTTTGCCTGACTGAGAAACCTTGCGGCTCCCAAATCCCTAAAGTTTAGGGATAAGGTAAACTGGCTTTCTGATGGAATAAATTATCTTAAAAGCTAAGTGATTGCAAGAGCTTGGCCGTCTCCCTCCACCAAGCCAACACTAATAATATTTTCATTGAGATTGTGGCAGCTGCTGACCTAAGCTATCAACAGATTGGAAATCCACTCATCCAAACAATCCTTTAGCATCTTTGGCCAAGGATCTAAAAATCATGTCAGTGCTATGCTTTCCAGTTTGTCATGGATGTATTCTTTTATTTTGTGATGTGTGGTGCCAGTGATTGGGACAGACTGCATGGTGGTGTCCCAAGTAGAAGCACATGGCTAGCATCATCCTAGTGCTGTGTTCCGGTAAGATGCTAACATGACATGTACCTTGCCATGCTAAGCCGCACCTTTTTTTTATGGCCTGCTAAGATGTTGGAACTCACTGTCTGGATGACAAGGGTTGACATTGAAAGGGACAAAAAAGAGGAATTTAAGAGAATTGATTGGCTTGTTTTTGTTCTTCCCCAACCAAATTTCTCAGATATAACAGATTCTTATCCAAGGTGATTTACTTTATCCAAAAAAGATGGGATTTGGTGTTGATGGGCTGCAAGATTTCTGCAAAACATTTTCCTTGTGTCTGCAAGATTGTCTACATCTCGTATTGCACCTATATGCATATTGTGCTGTATGTTATTTGTAAGGGATATGATATCAGTTTATGATTAGATTGTGAAGTGTTACATAATTAAAGTTTGCAGCAGCCGTATAACTGTTTGGTTGGGATTTTGAAATATTGTGTAGGGATCTCATGGATCTTATTTTTTTTTTAAAAAAAAATTCTTTGAGAGAGGGGGGGGGCAGGGTGCTGTAGGAGTAATAACATCCTAGTCAAATACACAAATGGATTTTGATTGGGTAGCCTGGAGAAATGCTGTTCTTATTTTTGGAAAGGCCTTAGTAATAATGTAATGGGAGTTGAACAAGTATTTAGTGGTCTGAAGGGTCTGACAAGGAATACATGTAGACCCTCATACAAAGATGTAAAATCTGGAAATAGATTTGAATACTTACATCTTCCTCTTTCTGAATACACTATCCTTGTTGTTTGTCTAATATTATGTATATACCAAGTCTGACAAATTGTTTTAGATTCACTTTGTGTTTCCTCGATAGGAGAAATTCAATGCTGCATTAGCTTGCTACCCTTTTATAATCTGATCATAGTCATCTAATAGAATATCACAGATAAAGAAATCATGGAGAAAGGTAGGAAGAAGGGAGGGAAGATGCAGAAGAAAGGATGGTGCATGCTGTATGTTTCTTTTTGTTAATGAATAAATAATGCGACCATTCATAGTGTCTGAATGACAGAGGTTCCATTTTTACTTGGCGAATGTCTATTTTAAGGCTGTTACATTCATCTTTGGGCTATAAAGTATTCCCGAAGTTCTTCTTTTAGGCCCAGATACATATTGAAACATATATTACCAGGGTGGAATCATTGGATTTAATTTCCATGTTACATCCTTCTCCTTATAGGATTATTAGCTAAAGAAGGGCTGTAAGTTACATGTTGACATGTTGATCATTTGTTCAAGTTGAACTTTTTTGTTGGAAAGAATTTTGCTGATAATGTAGATTGTGATGTTGAAGATATGATCTCTTATCACGTACAAAGTTCATGGCGTTGAGATACATACACATTGTTTATTGGAAATAGATCGCCTATACTTTTGTCATGGACTATGCAAATACTTTAAGGGGGAACAAGCTGAAAAAAGGAGAAGGAAGACCATCAATTAATTTTTTAGAATCATTGGAAGAGCTAGAAAAAATTTTGATTGTGATTCCGTTAGTAATACATGGAAGGACATAATATGAAAATATGCCTGCTTTTTGCTGAAATTAGAGGCATCACTATAAATGGCATCTACTAGATTTGTTGCCCGAAAGTTAAGTTCTCACTTCATTTATTCGATATTTGAAGCTGTCCTTCCAAATCAGGCTCAATATAGGATGTCCTGAAGGCTTTCAAAGGCAAGTTCTGCGGCTTTTAAAGAACTTGTGTTGGTGAACTAATTTGTCGGTGAGCATCATCTCATGCATTTTTGGTGCTAATTCCAAGCCAGGCTCTGTGACACATGTGGGTGGATTTGGCCAAGTGGTGAAGAAGATTAAAGCCCTATTTTTCTTTTTTATTCAGAGAGTAGACAACACATTCGACATGCTCAACGGTGTCTCACATCATTTTCGAAGAAAGATAATGCTTATGTTTGTCCAATCTGAATGAATGACTCAAAGATAGCTTTCATGAAAAAAAACGCTTCTATTGATTTTTGTAATGCCTTATGACCTTCTTGATATGCTTACTTTGGTCATGTGATTCATGAACCAAGTGCTGAAGTCGGTCCTCTACTTTGAAGATATTACATTTTGATGAGTGCGCATTTGTGGAAAAGTGTTACTAGGTGTGTTCCTTGACAGTTTAAAGGAAAACATGGTTTATAAGATCTTGAGTCACCTGGTTCAGGACATTACTTAAAATAACAGTGTCCAAGGATTCTGAGAAGGCAAGATGTATATAACAATGATTAGATTGTTGAGGTAGATGTCTAATGACTTTTGCAAGGATGAGCTGAAAAACCAATATATGAGGGTTAAATCAAATGCGCCAGTCTTTACTTGTTTGGAGGCTTTAATTAGTAACATGCCATCTGTATGATAAAGCAATAAATCTCATTTGATTTGTTTGGTTGTTCTCTAATCTTTCTTCTAATTTTATGCAATAACTTTCACTTTCTTTCTAGCCTTACCAGTTAGAGTGCTTACAGTTGCTCCTAATCCCATGCACCAAGCTCCTCTCTCTCTCTCTCTCTATAAGTTCATAAGTCGACTGAAAAGAAGGAAATTAAAAGTGCTCGAAATATCCTCCTGTTTCCTTCTAGAGGATAAACTAAATAGGAAGGAGAACTAGAACCTTTCATCCAAGCCAGAATTTTTAGAAATTATATAGCGATTAATTGTTGTAGGCATGCATTTGGGTTTTAAAGAGACCAAACATGATTTGCAACAATGCTTGAATGCTCTCTCTCTCTCTCTCCCCCTCCCTCCCTCCCTCCCTCTCGCCGTCAAAATTGTCATAGGATCTTAGACATTAGCATCAAACAAGGTAATGCAAATGCTCACAATTCCTACCTTGTTTCTTCTTCTTAGATTTGTTTGATGAACAATAAATCTTTTGATTGAATTAATTATTCAATTAATGATCCAATCAAGGAGAAGAAGGGATTTTTTTCAACATGCTCAACTCAAATCTACCAAAATAAAATAATAAAGAATATTAAGAATTTTTGAAAGCAGCCATAGAATTGTCACATAGATCCTTTATTTATATGAGCGAGTTTTGCCTTTTCAAAATCCAGGGCAAAGTTCTATTCTAATTAAAAGAGGTTACCGTTTCTACTAAATAGCAAATGACTGGTATAAATAATCATGAAAAAATTAAAATTTTACTAGAGCTAGATCTCATCAATTTAGCTTTTTATTGTGTCACCCAATTCTTTTCTGGAAGATATACCCGGTCATAGTCTTTCCCAAAATGGAAGCTTATACTTTGACTAACACATTTTGAGGCCTAAACATCGTCAAACCTTATTGTTAGCAGGGTGTGATGAACCCTTGGGGGGTGGTCGCACTCCAAGAGATCTTCAAAAGTTACTCAATTTCAAATAAAAGTGCACTGAAATCAGACATCATCGAGGGAAGTTATGGCCGCCGGAAGTTTTGATCCGCAATTCAGTCTTTATGGTGAATTTTACTCTTGAAACCTATCTAGAGCTACCCGAGGTAGCCAAAATGGTGCACAATAGGTTTTATGATTTTATGATCCTTCTGTATCAATTACACATATTAATAACCATTATTTATTTTGACTTTCAATTAAGCATAGATATAATTAAAAAATAAATGCTTTTTTAATAATTAAATAATCAAATTGGATCTCCACTGCATGAAATTATTATGACTTCTCCTAGTGAAAGGCTTCATATGGTGAAGTTTACATTATATTGTCCTACAAATCTCCATGGCAAATTATATTTTTTGGGCAAAAAGTTCAATATTATTTTTAATGTTTTTAATGTTGCCTTGCTTCAGTAAAATCCTGGTTTTGTCTGGTCATGTTTAATGTGGGTCTTGAGGAGGTGATAATAAAGAGAGTTTTGAAAGGATGGAATAGAGGAGAGTAAGATCTGGGCAAACTGGATGGAATTGTATAAAAAGGTTCAGGAACTCCTGCATAGACAAACGAGACAGACATCCCTTGATTCATATATATATAGAGAGAGAGGCATACTTGTATGCATATTCATTTGTTATCAAAATGTTGCATATTACTTTTACTTCTTTTTATTCAGAAGAAAACATGCTGCTAGTGTAAATTATCACTTGTTGTTCATGGCTATGCTTAACGTTCCTTTGGTTGTTAACGTAGAGGCTCAGAAATGAAGAAAAGTTACATGGAAGAGGGAAAAAGGGTGCAAATTGGAAAATTCTTTGCAAAGTAGAAATTTTCAGTTTCATGGTCTTTGGACTTTTAGGAGATTAGTTGCACAACCAAGCCCCAGTATTATAAAATCATGATTTGTTATTTTAAAAATCATATAAAGTCAGGAAATGATGGTTTCATCTGCATCCAAACTTATGCCATGTTGTTTTTGTTTATTGACGGATGTTTTTTTTATTTTGTTTGCTTTTTGGTTTGTAGGATTACTACTAAATGTTTCTGCCTTATGCTCAAAGGGAATTTTATGAATGGTTTACTCAAGTGGACCTTTGCATGCTGTATTGCAGTAATTTATGCCATTGGGATGATTTTGGGATGAATTTTGTATTTGATACTTGTGTGAGGTTAATATTAAAATATATTCAGATTGTTATATGATACGGATTGAATTTGCTCTACGCCATCATAGCAACTGGGTTCTTATTATGAAACTGGCATACAGTATCATCTGGTGCACGTTGGTTTAAAAAGCTTAAGAGTTAAGATTAAAAAATTGCAATTTATTTTGTTATGCAATAATTTCATTTTAAAGAAAGGGTGTGAAAATAATTTCTGTTGTTTATTTATTTATTCCTTCCATCTGCATTAAGTCTAATTAATTGATTAAATTGGTCGACGGCAACCCTAAGATGTGAATCTTGCTTCCTGTTTTGCAGGCACAGAATCTTCTTGGCATTTTCCGAAATCAGCGGCATGGTAAAGCAGGGAGGGGATGATCCTGGCATACATATTACCAATCTATATTTGGCTTTTAGTTTTATGTACTTATCAATTGGGTCTTATTTAACTGTCTTAAGCGGAAGTGTGCAACTGTTTTGAAGCTTTCCTACGTTAAGTCGGTCAGATAAGTGTTCTAGGGATGTTTCTTTGTAAGAGTGACTAATCTGTAAAGTGGTCAATTTGAAGTCCATTGATTCTTTGTTTGTCTTGATACTGCTGTATATGCCTTTTTCTATAATATATAATCTTTTCGTGCCGTTTGTAAACTTCAGCATCCATCGACCTTTCCCTCAAGTCTAATTAATATGTTTTTAGACTGAAATGCACATTATTGGTGACAATTACTAGGAATAGCTTTATCTCTACTTAGACTGCAGCAGAACTCTCACTGCAGTCTAAATGACCCAATCTGGGAATCAGTGTGCAGGCAGTCGTAAGCAGCAGTTGTCACACTATAAGATTTTTGTATTGTATCTTCTCTTCTATTTTTGCAGCGTAGTTGTTTATACTCATGCTCGAGATTGTCATGAGCGGCATTAATCCTTTGATACAAATATTTATAATACTCCTTATCTTCAAAATTAAAATCTTCAATTTCAATGTTAAACTTCCTCTTTCAATTTGTTTATTGCAAATCCGGCAGCAATTTCATCCGACTCATTTTGATCTTTTTAGAAACATCCCCAGATCCTAACAATTTTAGATGACACATCCTCACATCCTAGCACTATGTCTGTATAAGACCCGAGACAACCATTAGCTCTGACCTTCATCTCATAAACTGGTCTAGAAAGACTTAATTTATTAGTGATTTTTTGCAACATGTCCTCTAATGAAATTTTCACCGTTACCATCTCTGTGATTTTAGTTAAACTGAAAAATTAGCTATCAAATGACAACCAAGCATCTAAAGGAAAAAAAACATATTTAATCACAAATTTTGTTGCATCAAGATGATATCTAACTCAAAATATACAATAAATAGAAAAAAAAAATGAGTTATCAAAATTCTATATATTTGAGATTTGTGCAACCATTTTATGCATCTATGTTTAAATAAACTATTAACAATTGAAATCTAAAATGAGTAGGGAAATACAACTTTCAATTCCGACTTATAACAATTTTTGTTGCATATAGATGATATCTAATTGAAAAGAATAAGTATTAAATCATATTAACATTAAATATTAAATATATAATAAATAAAAAAATGCAATAGCTAAATCCTATAGCACTCCGAGATTTGTACAACAACTATATACATCTATATTTAAACAAATTATTAATGACTGAATTTGCAAATAAGAGGCAAAATAGAGTTTCTAATTCTAAATTCAAGTGCAATAACTAAATTCTATACAGTTGAGATTTGTGCAACCATTTTATGCATTTATGTTTAAATAAGCTATTAACAATCGAAATTTAAAATGAGTAGGAAAATACAAGGTTCAATTCCAAATTATAACAATTTTTGTTGCATGTAAATGATATCTAACTCAAAAGAATCAGTACTAAATCACATTAATACTAAATCATAAGTATACAATGAATAAATAAAAATTGCAATAGCTAAATTCTATAGCTCCAAGATTTGTGTGGGAACTATATACATTTATATTTAAAAAAATTATTAAAAACTAAATTTTCAAATAAGAAGAAAAATACATTTTTCAAATCTAAATTTAATTATTTCCCTCACACTCACCCTCTTCTCATCCATATAACTTTGAGATCGACGCTGATATTTCCGGCCACCCTTGCTCTCTTCTCATCTCTCTCCTCTTCACAATCATACCCACCCCTCTCCCATCGAAATGCTTTGAGATCCGCCTAAACTCCGGCAACGTCGGCTTTCACGGAGGTCTGCGCAACATCGGTGAAGCAGAGTCGACCACCCGCCCAAACCGGCCCCCTCCACCGAATCGTTCTAAGTTTCGTGCTGGTATTTTTCTCTACCTCACTTTCTTCTCATCTCCCTCCACACGATCCTACCGCCCAATCTCCCACTCTCAACCAAATCATTTTGAGATTCGTGCTGATATTTTCTTCACCCCTTCCTCTCCCCACATCTGCCAATTTGCTCTTAGCATTGAATCACTTTGAGATCCATGTCGATACAACCTAACCCTTCGAGCTCTCCAGAACATTCCAAAGAGCTCCGCTTTCTTCCCTCACCCACCCCTGGATTGCTTTGAGAGCCGTGCTGGTATTTTCCACTCCCGGCTCACTTTGGGGTGGTTCTATATACACCCCCCTATTGCTAAGGACACCCCCCAAAAACCAAAAAAAAAATACCCAAACTAACCTTTAGTGTAATTACCATATTGCCCTTGAAATTTTCTTAGTACACCCCCTTCCTCCTCCTCCGTTTCGTTTTGAAAAGAAAAAAAAAACACCCCTCAAACCCCCCCTTAAACCCCTCGATCCATTTACATCGTTTAGGCGATCTTTGAAGGAGATTTAAGCCCCATTCGAAGCATGGACAAGCAACTAGTGATTTGGGACGAAGAATCGGCCGCAAAGGTACGTGTTCCACCTTGTTTCGAAATTTTTTTTTTTTCACGGTTCGTGCTCCGTTCGGCACTGGATCGCCGAACAAAAGGCTTCTGTTCGGCTGAACAGTGCCGAACAGAAGCCTTCTGTTCGGCAACCCTCAACCGAATAGAAGCCTTCTGTTCGGCTGCACAGTGCCGAACAGAAGGCTTCTGTCCGGCACTGTGCAGCCGAACAGAAGGCTTCTGTTCGGCTCTGTGCAGCCGAACAGAAGGCTTCTGTTCGGCACTGTGCAGCCGAACAGAAGGCTTCTGGTGCCAAATCGCGTGCCGTGCTGAATTTTGTGCCGAACAGATCCTCTGATTCATTAATTCTTGGTGATAAATTATTTTATATGTAGGGCTATGCTACAACCGAATCGAGTATAATTGGATCAGAATTTGTACTGGATTACACAAGCGAATTTACAACTTACGAGGTATTATAATGTATTGTGCAATTTTGTATTAGTTTAGCGAGCTATTTTTACAACTGTGTACTTACATAAATTGTTTAATGTATAGATCTTCAAGAGTAGAGAGGACTTGTGTAATTGGTGTCGTGAAGCTGGGAGGCGAAATGGTTTTGTTGTTGTAATCAAATCATCCGATGCAGGTACCATTTCTAAGAAACCCAGAATTACGTTAGGTTGTGAGAGGGGTGGGACGTACCGAACCAAAAAAGAAAAGCGAATAAAGACTGCCTGTGGGACAAAGAAGTGTGGATGCCCTTTTGCATTAAGAGGAAAGAAATTGGATACTGCGGATGATTGGATATTACTGGTCGTATGTGGAGTGCACAATCATCCCGCTGCAGAGAATCTGGAGGGGCACTCATATGCAGGGAGATTATCTGAGCAGGAGACGGAATTGTTAGTGGATATGTCGAAGAGTTTGGTTCGTCCAAAGGACATATTATCCACATTGAAGGAAAGAGATGCCCTCAATGTTACGACTATCAAGACTATCTACAATGTACGTCAACGGTTTAAGGTTGTAGAGAAAGTCGGGAGGTCTGAAATGCAACATCTATTAGGTAAATTATCAGAGGCTAAATATATTGAGTGGCATAGGAATTGTACTAATACGGATGTTGTGCATGACTTATTTTGGGCACACCCTGGCAGCATTGATTTGTTCCGTGCATTTCCCCGTGTGTTGATAATGGATTGCACGTACAAGACGAATAGGTATCGTCTTCCGCTCTTAGAGATTGTGGGGGTGACATCTACTGACATGACATTTTCAATTGCTTTTGTATACTTAAATTCTGAGTGGGAAGAAAGCTATACTTGGGCATTAGAGAGATTGCGCAGTGTCATAGCTGATGATGTTTTGCCTGAGTTGATTGTTACAGATAGAGACTTGGCTTTGATGAATGCAATTCATAGAGTATTTCCTACTGCTAGACATTTATTATGTAGATGGCATATTAGTAGGAATGTTTTGGCCAAGTGCAAAAATTTTTTCGAATTGAAGGAGAAATGGGATAAATTTATTATGAGTTGGAATGTACTAGTGCTGTCCTCCACGGAAGACGAGTATAATGATCGCTGGAGTGCACTGCAGAGAGAGTTCGGTACCTATCCAGATGTACTACAGTATGTGTCAGATACTTGGCTGAGCAAATACAAGGAAAGATTTGTTGCGGCGTGGACGGATACATGCAGGCACTACGGAAATGTGACGACAAATAGGTATCACAAATAAAGACTCATTTAATTTTAATTTGCCTCAATTGTTATATCTAACTTTCATTTGTTTACTAGGGTCGAGAGTGCACATGCAAAGCTCAAAAAGCAGCTTGGATCAAGCCAAGGAAGTTTCGAGTCATCTTGGACTGGAATACATGGATTGATTGAGTTGCAGCACAGCTCCGTTAAAGCCTCATTGGAGAAGAGTTTATTGGTAGTGCAGCACAACTTCAAGCCAGCTGAATTCAAAGAGTTGCGAGGTTTCATATCTATAAGAGCGTTAAATCATGTCCTCGCCCAATCGAAACGAGCCAATTCAGTTGGGTTTGATGATTCAAATTGTGGGTGCGCTATTCGACGCACACATGGTATACCATGTGCTCACCAGATTGCGCGGTACAGGGTGGAAGGTCGGCCCATTCCTCTCGACTGCATAGATCCTCATTGGAGGAAACTTGATATTCTGCCTACCCCCCCCCCCCCCCCCCGTGCAGCCAATTCAGTTGAGTTGTGATGCAGAGTTAGATTTGATTGCGCTACGATTCAAGAAGTTAGATGGGGCTTCTCAATTGCAGATGATCAAGAAGTTACGAGAGATTGCAAGTCCAGATAGTACACCTCTTTTAGAGCCTGCAAAACGGAAGACCGGTTCACGTGGGCGCGCTTCAATGAAGGTTGATACGTCTACTCGACGTGACCCGTCTGCGTTTGAGTTGGTTCTATCTGCACAGGATAGTTATTCACCTGGTGTTGAGAAAGTTACCATCTGCAATCCATCTACTCAGATTCAAAAGAGGCGGCCCAAGCAAAAGGTAAGTACCAAATATTTATTTCCTTACAATAGGTATCACAACGTCTACGGGACGGTCCGTGCCGTGCCGGTATGTGATGTGCCGATACGGGACATGTCGGGACGTGCCGTGCCGAGATGTGCCGATACGGGACATGTCGGGACGTGCCGTGCCGAGATGTGCCGATACGGGACATGTCGGGACGTGCCGTGCCGAGATGTGCTGATACGGGACATTTCGGGACGTGCCGTGCCGAGATGTGCCGATACGGGATGTGCCGTGCCGAGATGTGCCGATACAGGACATGTCGGTACGTGCCGTGCCGAGATGTGCCGATACGGGACATGTCGGGACGTGCCGTGCCGTGCCGGTACGGGATGTGCTGAGACGGATAACTATTTGGATATTTCTGCCATTGTTACATATTTTTTATCATTTGATATTATTTGCAGGTTTTTCGTACTAGAGCCCAGTCACATACGCCCATTATCTATATTGATGCTATTCCTTCTGCCTTGAGACCATACATCCAGCATATCAAGGATGTAAAAGCTGATGGGAATTGCGGATTTAGGGCAATAGCTGACTTACTGGGATTTGGAGAAGATGACTGGGTGCGTGTTAGGAAGGATTTATTGCAAGAGTTGCAATGTCATTCGGACCACTATCGCACATTATATGGTGTGGAAGGGACGATTGCTGAGATCACTCATGCATTATCATATTATGATGATTGTCCACCATATGACAGATGGATGACTATGCCGGAATGGGTCATCTTATAGCATCCTGCTATAATGTTGTCCTATACCATCTCTCGTTGCAACAATGTCTGACCTTCCTACCTCTCCGTTTTGTGCCAGTACCTCTTCTATCCCGCAAAGATATCGCTATCGGATTCGTAAATGGAAATCATTTTGTTGAGGTACTACGTTCACAACACTTGCGAATATTTAATTTTGCTTATTTAATTTTGCTTATTTATAATTTTGTAGCTATTAATATTTTCTTATTTCTAATTTTGAAGGTGTTCTTGTTGCCGGGACATCCCGTTCCGCCAGTAGCGACCAACTGGCGAAAATATCATCTTCCTTGTGCTACCGGATGGGAAAATTCATATGAAGCCCGGATTCAACAGTTCAAAGAGAGCATCTCACCTAATGTTATAATTAGCGAGACAGTAGAGTTAGATTGATTGTTTATATATGTACAATTTTTGAAAGTTGTAAATTTTTTTGGGCTCTTAGAGTCATGTACTGTGAAACTCCATCATCAATATAAATCAAAAAATATCTGTCTTCGCATTGTTAGATTGATTGTTATGTGCACTGTTATATTTGTGTAAAATAGAACGGGCCAGGCTTTACAAAGATTACACGTAAATGTACCAAAAATATATATTTTTCATTAATATCAAAATAAAGGCTCCATCATCAATCCCTATGACGCCGTCGTCGACGCGTGTACTGCTGTACGTCCGAATGAGAGGGTGCTGGATCCGAATGAGAGGGTGCTGTACTCGGGCCAGGCTCATCACCCAGAAGTACTGGCTAGGCTCCAGATGGAAGCTGCTATATGCGTCCTGAAACTGATCAGGACGGACTCATCCTCTGGACCTCCTGGACATGGTCCAACGGACTCATCGTCTTCGCCCCTAGCGGGCATATCATCATGCTCTGACTCAGGAGAGGGCGATGGCATATGAGCAGGCTCGGGAGAAGCAATCCTAGCACGACGTCTCCTAGCTGACGCCGTAGGTCTAACTCTGAAGGGACCGAGATCCATGTCTGAAAATATAGAAATTCAATGTTAGGCTATATCAAAGAAAATAATTCAATTGCATACATAAATGAGAGGATCTGTTCGGCACAAAATTCAACACGGCACGCGATTTGGCACTAGAAGCCTTCTGTTCGGCTGCACAGTGCCGAACAGAAGGCTTCTGTTCGGCTGCACAGAGCCGGACAGAACCCTTCTGTTCGGCACTGTGCAGCCGAACAGAAGGCTTCTGTTCGGTTGAGGGTTGCCGAACAGAAGGCTTCTGTTCGGCACTGTTCAGCCGAACAGAAGCCTTTTGTTCGGCGATCCAGTGCCGAACGGAGCACGAACCGTAAAAAAAAAAAATGCCGGCGGGGGGGGGGGGGGGGGGGGGAGCTACCTCGAGGTGGTCGTGGAGGCGCCGGCGAGGTGCTCGTTGCTCGGGAGATGGCCGGGGAGGTGGTTCCGGGAGAAGCCGGCGAGGTGGTCGGAGATCGGGAGAATGCCAGCGACGAGAGGGAGAAGGGGGAACGGGGGGGTTTGGGCGTTGCCGAGGTGCTTTGGGCGGAACAGTTCAAAGGGAGACGGAGGGGGTTTGGCCGCCGAAGAGGTGCTTGAGGCGAGGTTTTTTGGGCGGAAGGGAGAAGCCGGCGGGTGTTTTGGAGGGGAAGAGCGGGGTGGGGGGGGCGGTTTGGGGGGTGTAGAGAGCAAGTTAGGTGAGGGGGTGGGGAGGGTGGGGGGTAATTTAGGAATTTTTAATTTTTTAGGGGTGTCCTTAGCAAATGGGGGGGTGTAGAGAGTATTTAATTTTTTTTTAATTTTTGGGGGTGTCCTGAGCAATAGGGGGGGTGTATATAGAACCACCCCTCACTTTGAGATCTGTTCTCTCTCTTCCTATATCAGCTATAGCAACGCTCTGAAGTCCGTACCTATATGTTGACTCCTTGCCGTTGAATTGCTCTCTAGAATTCCAGAGAGCTCCAGCTCATTTCTTCTCTCACCCTCTCCTCGATCGTATCCCATACACCAACATTCTGAGGCCCGTATCGATACATTGATTCACCCCCACCATCAGATCGCTTTGAGATCTCTGTCGGTACAAGTTAAAATCTGTGAGCTCTCTAGAATTCCAGGCAACTTCCAGAGAGCTCTAGCGCATTCCCTCTCTCATCCTCTCCTCATCTCCCTCCTCCAACCCCTACCCACTGCTATCTCTTGACGCTGCTCCAGCTCATTCCCTCTCTCGTCCTATGCTCATCTCCCTCCTCCAAATCCTACCCCCTGCTACAGTGCCACCACTTCCATCTCCTCACACAGCCCTACTCCCTCCTCTCCTTCCTTTATCGTGCCCACAACACAGGAAGTTAATGACTATCGAATCTTTTCTTTGCAGAAATCCCCCAATGTTTCAGCCTAGGCAAGGAAGAAGAAGAGGAAAAAACTTATATTTTAGATCAACGGTGTCCTCCTTTTATCAGACGATGACACGAGAAGAGGACGGTTGCAGGTCTCCTGCAGCAACCCTTCAATATTTTGATGAGAAAGGGACACGGAAGAGAAGAAATAAGTTGTGGTCACAATGCTTTATAGGTAGCAACATAACGGAGCAGTGATCTCCACACCTCACCGTGGCCAGGATGACGGAGTGACCGTGCCTGCAGCAGGCATGGCAACGTGACCACAGACATCCACCTGCAAACGGGATGGCACGGTCATGCATGCCTGCAAACTAATCTCCTCTATTTTTTATGCTTTTTTTTTTCTTGCTTCATTAAGACAGCTACAGTCGTCATCTGCCTCAGCTACGGTGAGGCGAGGTAACCGCAGACATCCGCTTGCCGGCGTGATGGCACAATCATGCTTGCCTGTAGATTGATTCCGTTCGTTTTTCTTTTCTCTACCTTTTGTTTTTTTCTTATTTCAGTAGACTACGTTTCATAGTTCATTCACTAAGACAGTACTGTTTCCTTTCTTTTTTTCGTTCTCTGCCTTTAGTTTTTTTTTTTAGTGGGCTACACACTATGGAGGAGGGAAGGCGATTCACGGTTTATTCATTGAGACAGGTATTGTTTCCTCCATTTTTTTTTCTTCTGGTTTTTGTTTTTTTTCTTGTTTCAATGGGCTACATACTCCGGAGGCAAGGTAGACGGTTCACATTTCATTCAGACAAGTATGGAGGAGGGAGGGCAATCCACGGTTCATTCATTAATATAGGCACTGTTCTCTTCTTTTTTTGTTCAAGGTATGGTGCAGAGTGATCTCTTTCGGTGTGACAGAATGCTAAACTCCGAACTTTTCAAACTAGTTGGATGGCGCCAAGTGGATGTCTCTGACGCCGACATCTGGGCGAACTTCAATGTGACACTTGTTGTTCCGGAAGACCACGGGCTCTCCTTTAATGTATTGCATAGATTTTGGCATGTTTATGCTCTTATTTCCAATCGCAGCCAGCAAAGGGGATAATTGTTTTTTTTTTCCCTCCTATGCCTACTACTATTCAACTTTCAACTGTGGATTGCTCTGCCTGTTATAATAACGATTATTGGCATCACTATCATGGCAGTTTTCATTGGTTTAGGATTCGATGGACCGGCCAATCACTGTCTTACCAACAAGAAATTAGCTCAATAATTGTTGCCCACTTGTATTTAAGAATATAATCACCATGATATTCCAAACTTATGTCCAAATCACAGTGAGGTTTGAATTGGTTGAAGAACAAATGATAATCACATTGATTTTCAAATATCTTTTGCAATATAGATCATGTTCAATGGTTTAGATCTTCAATTTGAATGTCCATCATTAATTAATTTTTATTCGTTGATCGTATAAATATATGATTATATAAAATACAATAGAATATAGTAATAATATATCAAAATATAATGATTTTGTGGGGGGAGACGGGGTGGTAGGTTTGGTGGGGAGAAGTTAATTAGTCAAACCATGGCGAGCAGCCGCAAACCAAAAAAATTAACGTCATGCATGAAGCGCAAAGAGTCGTACGTCCTTCGGTCATCTTAAATCTTAGCATGGATAATCTTTGTAAGACGAAGGATTGGTCATACTCCAACCTCTTAGGTTAGGCGACATTTAGACAAGTCTACAACGTCAGAACTTTTATGATCGAAAACAATATGGTAATGGCTCGAGTCATATATTGACTGAGTGGACATGCAATCTGTTCATGCATGGAATTCAAGAAACTTTTTTTTTTTTTTTTTTTGGTAACGAACGCTTATCCTACTCTCTAGGAAATTCTAAAGTCTTTAAAGCCATGAGACAAGTTAAACATGGAAAAGTACACGCCTGGAATAATAAGAAAGGGTGATCCAGAGCATATCTACTCTTGAAGATTGCAGCTTATCATCCTTTCCTACCCTCAAATTCCT
This sequence comes from Phoenix dactylifera, assembly GCF_009389715.1. NCBI lineage: Eukaryota > Viridiplantae > Streptophyta > Magnoliopsida > Arecales > Arecaceae > Phoenix > Phoenix dactylifera. The sequence goes on along the minus strand of NC_052393.1, from coordinate 29,166,398 downwards.
TGGCCTGCACTGACTGAACTGGAGCCTGCATGTCATGTATATATCTCACGTCCGTCTTCTTGTTGCACACCCAAAAATGTAATGGGGACTTGCTCAAAATTACAAACCTACAAATGTAATGTATGGCTTGACCATGGCCATGATCGCGGCGGAGATCACCGGGCACCAAATTTTAGCCCAACCATCTGGGCTAGCTGATAAAAGTTGATAAAATTAGGGATCTTAGTCGAAATGATATATTCATATCAACCAATACTTTCAATCATTTTTCACTGAAATAATTTTTTAACTATCAAATCTTCCAATGGATAGCTCAAATAGTTTTTAATCACAAATTTATTATAAAGAACGTGATTCCAATGTCTTGGCTCCTAAATATTGACCGAATTTTTGAAAACTATAATTTTTTTAAAAAAATATACTTTAAATCAACTGAAATAAATTGAGATTTTGATTCATCTAGTTGATAACTCATGAGATATGATGGTTTAAAAACCATGAGAAAAGAATAATGGAAACTTTGTGACGAAGTCAGACATGCACTCTGAGCCACGTTTTCTAGTCCACCTAAATAAAACTTTGTTTTATTTGGTTCCGGATAGGATTAGAGCTGTCCTCCAATGGAGGTGTCATCCATCATCAACGGAAACCATATATAGACTTCTTAACAACCGCCGGGCAACCTAACCTCTGTATCCATTCTTTTTTAACCAAAAGATTAAAAAACGCAATTAATTTATGCTTAGAAATAATAAAATAACGCAGGTACAACCAATGGAGATCTTGCCAAACTTTTGAACAAATTCTTATAATTTTGAGTTAAATATTGGATCCAAGTACACATGCTGATCAAGAGATGCTGAATTGTCGCAGCACACAAAGCTATCAATAATTATTTTCCATTCGGTACCAAAAAAAAAAAAAATTATTTTTTTTACTTATCCAGTAGAACCCAAGTTGCATGGTAGCGGAATGGCCTTCTTGAAAGCTAGCTGAGAAGACTTTATCGAACCACCCAAGTTTTGGATGGGATTATCTCTCCAATTGCAACCAACCACTCCTCATGATTTAAATGCGCGACAAAGTTGCGAGATTACTGGAATACAAATGTCTCCTGTATTTTAATTATAGAATATTCTAATAAATAGTATAAATAATATTTAAGTGCTTCTAATTGGTACGTCTTTAAACTTGCTATAGCTCATTAAAAGATCCAACCAATTAAAATATGCCACGATGCTAATATATGTTGAATCGGGAGCGGCTATTGGGTAGATCCAAGCGTCATACCGTTGAGCTTGCATATTAGGAGCTTCATATAGTTAGCTACATCCTAACTGGGGTACACAACAATTATTGAGATTCCTCTGATGTGATAGATCAACAATGTTCCGTGGCTCTCTCTCTCTCTATATATATATATATATAGGGGATTGATAACCTACTCTCTGTTATGGTAGGTTATCAATCTACCCATTTTTCATTGGACAAAAAATACCCTTATTTTTTGTAACTTTTAAGGGTGTTTTATGTCTTTTTATAATCTCACATCAACTCACCCTCTCAACCCCCAATTAATGCTCTCTCCCTCCGGTGTGTGTGTGCGCGTGCATGTATGTACATACATACGTATGCATGTATGTGTATGTATGTATGTATGTGTATGTATGTATGTATATGTGTGTGTGTATGTGTGTATGTATGTATGTGTGTATGTATGTGTATGTATGTATGTATGTGTATGTATGTATGTATGTATGTGTGTGTATGTATGTATGTATGCATATGTATATGTATATGTATGAGAGAGAGAGAGAGAGAGCATTAATTGGAGGGGTTAAGAGGGTGAGTATATGTGAGATTGTAAAAAGACATAAAGTAACCTTAAAAGTTATAAAAAGTAAGAATATTTTTTGTCTGATGAAAAATGGGTAGATTGATAACCTACCCTAACAGAGAGTAGGTTATCAATCCCCATATATATATATATATATGTATGTATGTTTCCTTGTGCCATTAGCAATCTCTAGTGCATGGGAAGCTCATTTCTTTCTTTCTTTTTTAATGATAACAAAAAGAAAAGTAGAATAAAAGAAGAGAAAGCCAAGGCTTCACCAATTTCATTAGGATAATAAAGAGAAAAATAATGAAAGAAGGGCCAGATTTTGAGGAAATTAACGGCAGTCAATTAGGAAATTTGGAGAAGTAAACCATCTTGAATGGAGCGTAGATGGTACAACTCCTATAGCATTGACTTGCTCTATTTGCTAGCAAATCAAATGTTATTATCATTATATTCTCCTTAAGAAAGTAGTAATAGATACATTCTTTTCTCTAGAAAGAAGCAATAGGTATATTTAAAACAAAAAAACATACAGTGTTGGAGGAAATTAAAACCTCAAATGCTTATTCGTTGCATCCGTAGGTATTAGTTTGCAGAGGCAGCCTCCCGAGATGTATAGTAGCCATCCTACAGGTGTTCATGTATCAGTGGAAGCCAAACTAGTGGAAAAGGTGTGAGCATTTTCTCATGATAGAAAGGGAAGAGCTCTCGTTTGCTTCCTATTCAAGTGAAACTTTTCTTTTCTTTCTTTGTTTTTTTTTCGTTTGTTTGGTGTGTAGGGCCAGGAAGAGTGCGTCAAGCAGTCGTGGGATCGACGTTATCCATCGCGGTGACAAGATACAATGGCCGAAAAGTGAAAACAACTCCTGAACTCACTTCTTAACCAAAACGAGTAGGATGGCAAGATTAATTACACACTTCGACGACAATAAAATAATACAAATGTTTGTCCCCAAACATTCCAAACAAAGCTTTATATTTTTAGGTTACAGACCGACTCAAAGCTCACACAAAGGACGCCTTCAATCATTGCTCTTCTCCTTGGAGTGACTACAAATCCTCTGCAATCTGCAGTTGCAGAAAATTTCTACGATTAGGATGCATGCATGAATAATTTTTACCGATCATGCTGCGAGCATGCTTCCAAACTATAAAATTTATGCGCAACCTAATTAAGTTGTAGAGATCTGCTTGCATCCATCGATATCGATCTCGATCATTATAATCGACTGAGCCAGACCTGATGAGATGCAGGCTCGACCACGCCCAAACCCTCGGCGGTGGCAGGCTTGAACACACGGTCCGGGTCTGACTCGAGCACGACGGCTAACTGAGACCATATGTAGGCGTTCATGTACAAGGAGCCGTCGCCCTTAGGGCTCGCTAGCACGATCACAAAAGCCGAACCCAATCTCCCCCAAGGCAGATCGGGGATTGCTAGGGCTGCCTGACCGAGCCCAAAGTCCAGGTTCATGTTCATATGGTGGAAGGAGCTCACCACTAGGGCCGGGCTACCGAGCCCGACCTGAACCCGGTTCGCCCTCTTCCCCACCTTGTGGCCTTCCACCCAGTCTATCATCTCCTGGAAGTGGTCCTCGGCGTTGTCCGCCACCTCCTTCACCGCCGCCGACACCATGCCGGCGACCTGCGAGTAGGAGCCGTTCACGAGCTCCGCCACGCCGGCTTCTTTCGTCGCGAACGTGATAACGTTCCCCATGTAATCCTTCATGGCCTCGGTGTACTTGGGGCCTAGCCGCTGCCGGGCATCGACCAGCCACGCCATGCGGCAGCCGACGTCGGAGTCCCCGACGGCCTTCGCGAGGGATTTCCAGAGATACGCCGAGAAGGCCTCCATTCGGGTGGCGCTGCGGCCCTCCCGGCTGGCCAGCTCGCGCAGGCGGTCGATGTGCTTCCCGTCGACGTGGTAGAGCCGCTTGACGAAGGCGCCGGCGGAGAGCGAGTTGATGAGATCGTCGGGGGTCAAGCATGCAAGGGAGCGGTCCGTCTCCGGGGAGTAGCTGGGCGGCGAGCGGGGCCGGAAGATGGACCGGTCGTGGTTGGGAATTCTCGAGAGCTCGCCGGTCCGGACATACTCGGTCCAGAGGGTGGGAAGGAAAGACAAGCCATGGCCGTCGGAGAGGAGGTGGGTGCCGCCCCACACGATGGAGAAACCGCCGCAGGCGAAGCCCACAACCTGGATAGAGAGCGGGATTTCCTCCTCGTACGGCAGCTCGATTCGTTCCAAGGATTTGGACTTGTCGTGGAAATTGACGTCCGCAAGGCGGATGTCGGCGCGGGCGACGACGAGCTCGGCCCCCTCGTTGTTGCAGTAGATCTCCGGGACGCCGTTCCTGTCGGGCCTGATTCGACCGGTGAAGGGGAAGAAGTAGTTGAGGAAGGTGGGGAGGGTGCGCCGGAGGGTGGCGGCGACCGAGGAGTAGTCGCCGCCGGAGGGAGGCTTCGGATAGATGGTGAGGAACGGGCTGGGGATGTTGCTAGGGAGGTGGTCGAGGTTGGAGGGGTAGAGGACGTAGGGTTGGATTGTGGTGTCGGAGGCTTTGATGAGGGTTTTGCTGATGATTTTGACCTGGAAACTGCTGGAATCGCCGGCCGAAGCCATTTCAAGAGGAGAGATGGATCCAAAGGGTTGTGAAGTTGATTGAGAAGGCAATGGCAATGGAGGCTTGGGCATGGGGTTCGCTCAGCTTTTATACTGATATAGGTGGTCCTGGTGCATGGTATGAGTATGAGAGAGAAACGCCATATGATAATATATAGCTGTAAGGTTTCAGACAGCAAAGAGCTTTCTCATCTCATCTCTTCTCTTCTAGTTGTGGAATGGGTCGCAAACATTTGAACGGATATGGTGGGGTCTGCCGGCGAAGCAATGTCGATCAGGAGGAGTAGGTGGATCACTTGTTTTATTTATTTAGCTGACGTTCTTCTTTGGTTATCTTTTATTTCGGTGCTTCATCTCTGTCCTCTGAACAACCACACTTATCTAGGGGATATTTGAAAACTACTCAGCGTCAACTTGTGCTATATTAAATTATTGATTACCGTTCTAACTGTGATCCTACCGCAGCCAAGGAAGGACCAAGTCCACTCAGTAGGGTGCGTTTACTTGCTCTTTCCGGCAGACGTACAAGGGGTTCGGTGGACACAATTTTTTTGAAAAAAAACAATAATAAGTAGGGACGTCGCATCGCGATTTGAGATTTTTTTGTTTGTTTGTTTGGATACAAATTTAAGTTCTATTTTCAGATGAAAGGTTGGCAACTAATTAATTGAGCTTAGACCGGTGAGATAGGTTAACTTTTTCTCAAGTCATATACAAGTACAATTTGCTATGCTGGATTCATAATAAATCAAGGATAGCAAGTTGTTTGACATGGAGCATGCAGTATTCCATTAAAGAATTTGAGTATTAACTGACAAATAATTGTCACGATGAGAACATTAGTGCAAAATAAAACTATTCGCAATTACAGGATCATATACACAATATAAAAACTTGAGAGAGAGAGAGAGAGAGATATAAGTAATTCCTTTTTTAAAACAAAAAAAAATCCAGTTAGTTGTCAAGGATCCGAGTTCCCGGCCGGCCTGGATTGTTCTCTTCCAATCTTTTTCATTATTTTATTTTTTTCTAACCCAACAACTTGCCAACTCAAAAAATTAAGAGAATCTTGAGAGGTTCCTGCTGGTGGGATTCCCTACTAATCCAGGTTTTTTCTATTCCACGAGTGAGTGCAGCGTTAGTTGGATTATGCCTTAGATGTTACTCTTTTTGGATGAGTGATGCGGCTGGGCAGCTCGATATTTTTCTATTTGCAGTCCAAACTTCAGTTGGTAGAGTTGGTGGGAGAGAGGCATTGGCTCTCTTGGTCAGACTTTACATCTCTCACAGTATTTTTGGATAGCTGCTTACAGGCTTTAGGTGCAGCGTGCCTCCAAGTCAAACTAATGCTTGTTTAATATTCTGTTATGGCCAACTTACCTGTAAAGTAACAAGGAGAACATTTTGGATGGAGAACTAAGACATAGGCTATCCCTTCTCTTCTTTTGGTACGTGCATACATGCATTAAAAATGAGAGAAGCCTGGCTCGGTCAGACTGCCCAACTCCAAGTTGGAGGACCGGCACATCATCCGGCTAGACTATATATTTATACGCCTGAAGAAGTCAAATTAAATGGCAAAGTATAGTTTTTATATGATATAACAGTAGAAATATCAAGCTTTGGAAATATGATGGGATGCTTCCAACTCAGTTTCCTGTGATGGCATATATATCATGATCCAACCACCTCATGAATCAAACAACCCCTTGAATTGACTCGATATTCTGTTCTACATTAGCTTGAGGAAATAAAAGAATATGAGTGGGTGGAGATAGCTTGACACTGTTTTTTGATAGAATGTGAGGTGAGACGTTTCCTAATTTTGTCGTACTATATATATATATATATATATTCTCTTATTCAATACTCTAGGAGAACTTTTCGTACACGAGCTGGTGTCCTTTTTCATATATAATTGAACTTGCGGGACCAGTTTGGTCACCTACCGTTGTCGACTCATTAGTTTGAAAAAGCATTGTGGTTTAGTTATTTGGTAGTTTGGTTCAAATCGTGGATCCATTCCACTGGATCGTTCTTTAGCTAATTAAAGTCTAGTTTTAAGCTTTATTATAGCCATTTGGCAGAAGCTTTCTTTCTTTCTCAAGTCAACTGCTTTTTTTGGTGAAAAGTAGGAGGGAAGGGGGAGAGGCAGAACCCCACCCGCGTAGCAGCCTCCACTGGCCCCCCTTCCACAAGAAAATATTCAATGCGGGTCACAAGTTTCCGCGTGCTCTCTCCAATCCGTGGAAAATTCCACTGGGCCATCCACATGTGAGTACGTCACCCCAGCGCTACCTCACTACTGATGGAAGGAAAGCATATCCACACAGAGCTATCCGGACGTGGGGCATACGGTTCTCTGATTTAATCGACGCTCGTGCGTTTCGAACCCGGACAACTCGGATGGAGTCCAAACCTCCTTACCACCAGGCTACCACCTTAGTGGCTCAAATCAACAGCTTTGTGCACATCAGTTTTCACATCAATCCAGTCCAGATTGTTTTTTTTTTTGGATAAAATCAAATTTATTAGACCAACCTAGTAAAAATACATCCGTATATCGAAAAATACATTCAGGTAAATATTTGCGATAGATCTTTAAATGCATGCTTTCATTTCCTCCATATATAAAATGAGACGCAGACGGGAAAAACTAACACTACACCAAAATATCCCTCTGCTAGTATCAAATCTATGTCATCGTCAAAATATGATGCAATAAAACCCATCATTAATCCTGATTCTCCAACCCAGAGGGAGTAATAATTAATTATATACTTAAGATACCTACCTATGTATAGATTTGTATACTTAATTACCTACCAGATTACGTTGGAATAGTATCATACATTTTAGTCAACGTGCACGCCATATTAGTGCCAGATCAAAAAAAAATGTTTGTGGACTTGTTCCATATTATGTTGAAGGCTTCAATTTTTACGGGCCCAAGTTTGGACTCACTCTGGTGCTAGATGCTTTCTTCTTTTTTTTTCTTTTTTTTTCTTTTTTTTTTTTTTTTTTTTTTACTACATTGGCAATTTATACACAACGAATGTGGGTGCAGCCCATAAAGTCAGAAAATAGAAAAAATTGCAAAGGAGACGGAACATAGACGTGGTTCTTCTAAATAAAATCTTCAGAATAATGAGCTGCATAGGATATATCAAATCCACAGCACTGTTGGCATCTCTATAAATATGAGTAGCTTGATGAGAGGCGTACTCATCTAAAAGATGAAGGATGTCGTGAAGAAATCGCATCCCACCAGCAGCATGTTCGGAATTCTGGATCTTCTCAATCATCATGGGGGAGTCTTTTCATCGCTCCACGTGTGCGCTCTTTTTCTGAAGACAGCAATTTTTTTAAGCGTGTGTGTGTATATATATATGCACACACGCACCTTAGAGATCATTTTCGTTGGTGGCTACTTATCATCAGAAGTCATCCAGAAAAAGTCCGCATTCTAAAATTAAAAGTTTGCCGGACCACGTGGCCATGTACACGCAAGAATCATATAATAAAAAGTTAAACTAGGTTTTATATTAGACATTAATCGAGCTTACATATTATACCTTGACTTGGTAAATGCGATTGGAGGCTTGCTTCTGAGGTCAAGCTAGAAAAAAAAAAAAAAACATTTTTTGTAATTTTATGCAGGAGAATGTCCGGATCCACTCTTTCGTTTTCTGCGAACGTTGCACTATATTGCGTGTTACTGCCTCCATCCTCTTCCTGCTTGTCGGAGTTCACCTCCTAAAGTTCGGAGGCTCACCACTTTCCGACGGGGCTGTTGGTTATGCCTTGTTGCCTGCCCTACGCCTCGTCTCTATCGGTATCGTCGTCTCGCCGGCGAACTCCCTTGGCAGCATCGCCGAGAAGTTCCGCTACCCTCTAAGGCTTTCACCGTCACCGCCTCCACCAAACTCCATCGCTTTCACTGTCACAGCTGCCTCCACCACCACCAAGCATTCTCGCCAACCAAGCCAAATGGAGCCCCAAAAAAAAAAAAAAAAAGAACGATGGGTCCATTAGAAGGCTAGAGTTTTTTTTTTAACAAAAAAATTGATAGCTTCTGTACTAGTTTTATATAATACGCTCAATCAATGAATAGTCAAGATCACTTTTTCTATACAATAAAATATCACATATGTTCATATTATAGGAAAACTCAATATTTTATTCTGTATGGCACAAGGAAATTGCTATGATTCATGAGATAAATGAAAAATATGGTAGGGTAAAGCGTAATCCTTGTCTAACATGTGGCAATGGAGCCTCTTTTGGGACCATTGTTAGGCAGAGGAGCAGTTTAACAAGGTAACAACCAATTACATGTACATCGATGATACAAATTGAACTATATAATATGATCTCGTGTTTGACAAAAATGAGATCGATTGGCAGATCATGACTTTGTCGATGCAATTTTAGTGATTCATGCATACCGTGTCGGTTGAGTAGAATATTATTAGGTTGGTGTATCGAAATCACCTCTTGGCCCATTTATGTCATCTATGTTGGCTTAGTTTGAAGTAGGGTCATACTAAGATTCCCCACAAAGACAAGCTTTGCAAAAGAATGCTTAATAGAATATTATTTAGTAAAACCAAAGCTCCAATTAAGCAAGTAGAAGAGGCTCTTTTGTTAGCAGGAAGAGAAGAGAGTTTTGGAT